>NW_019438068.1:0-476 GCF_002814215.2 Seriola lalandi dorsalis
CAAAAAGACTGGTGATGATGAGGGAGAAGGTAAAGAAGGGAAACCTACAAATACTGAAACAGCAGGTGAGGGCATAAAAGAAGGAGAAAACCATAAAGATGAGACTCAAGCAGGAGACAAAAAACCAGAGGAAGAGACCAACGAGTCAAAACCTACAGCACAACAAACAGAAACACAAAAGCTGCAAACTGAAGAGAATCTGGAGAAGATTCAGAGTCATCAGGGTCCAGAGGATGGAGGACCAGCTGGAGAAACCAAAAAGACTGGTGATGATGAGGGAGAAGGTAAAGAAGGGAAACCTACAAATACTGAAACAGCAAATCAGGGTCCAACAGAGGGAGAAAGCCATAAAGATGAGACTCAGAAAAGAGACAAAGAACCTGAGGAAGAGACCGAGTCAAAATCTACAACACAACAAACAGAAACACAACAAAAGCTGGAGAAGAATGAGAGTCTAGGAGAAACAGGAGATCAGG
>NW_019438069.1:0-564 GCF_002814215.2 Seriola lalandi dorsalis
CAACATTAATAACCCTGTTCCTCCACCAACACTTTCTGGTCTTGGCACGACTCAATGTCATTATGTCCACCTGTCCCGCCTGTCTCACCTGTCCCACTCTTCTCACCTGTCCCACTTGTCCCACCTGTCTCACCTGTCCCACTTGTCTCACCTGTCCCATTTGTCCCACCTGTCTCACCTGTCCAACCGGTCCCACCTGTCCCGCCTGTCCCACTTGTCCCACTTGTCCCACCTGTCTCACCTGTCCCACTCTTCTCACCTGTCCCACTTGTCCCGCCTGTCTCACCTGTCCCACTTGTCTCACCTGTCTCACCTGTCCCATTTGTCCCACCTGTGCCATCTGTCTCACCTGTCAAACCGGTCCCACCTGTCCCGCCTGTCTCACCTGTCCCACCTGTCTCACGTGTCCCGCCTGTCTGCAGCTCCACTGCTGTTTCAGTCAGTCTGTCAGGTGTTTAATGAGTTATTTAAATTTTGTTACACAAGCAGCAAATAAAGGATTTACATACAGATGGAAGTGAAACGGGGACCAGACAGAGACTGAATAGAGACCGAACAGAGACC
>NW_019438070.1:0-563 GCF_002814215.2 Seriola lalandi dorsalis
TAGTATAGTATGGCATGAAAATGATAAAAAAAAAAAATGTCATAGTATAGTATGGCATAAAACGTCAAAATAACATCATATTATATTAAGGCATAAAAGGTCCTAAAAACATCATAGAAGGGTAAGGCATCAAAAATGCCAAAAAACGTCATAGTATAGTATGGCATGAAAATCATAAAAAATGTCATAGTATAGTATGGCATGAAAATGATAAAAAAAAAAAATGTCATAGTATAGTATGGCATAAAACGTCAAAATAAGATCATATTATATTAAGGCATAAAAGGTCCTAAAAACATCATAGAAGGGTAAGGCATTAAATTAAATAGTATAATAAGGCACAAAAATGCCAAAAGACGTCATAGTATAGTATGGAATGAAAATGATAAAAAACGTAATAGTATTGTATGTCATAAAACGTCAAAGAATATCATAGTATATTAAGGCATGAAAGGTCATAAAAACGGCATAGTATGGTAAGGAATAAAACGACATTGTGTTGTGAGGCATAAAAATGCCAAAAAACATCATAGTATAGTATGGCATGAAAATCATAAAAGCCG
>NW_019438071.1:0-589 GCF_002814215.2 Seriola lalandi dorsalis
TTCTTCCAAATCAGACACTTTCTTTTCACTTTGGAGATTTTTTCACATTAACTTTGACGTTAAAAAAAAAAAAGAAGCTGCTGGCAGTTTGAAAGAAGAGGATTAATGTGAGCACGGCCCACAGCCTCACTGCTTAGACTTGTATTTGCATATACACTGGCTAAGCTAGCTTAATAGTGACTGACCTCTTATCATCCCTGCTTCTTATTCTGCCCTACACATGCACAAATACACACTCACACACACACACACACACGCTGAGCAGTTCCCTTTAGATAAATAAACTGTGAGAGTTAAAAAGAGAATATAAGACCAAATGAACATCCTTGGAAAATGGTGGGAAAAAAAACACAAAAAACAAACAAAACAAAACAGGTAGAGAAGTGTAAGTAAGCATTATTCACAAAGACGTGATAAAAGACAGAAAGAAAGAAGCAGATATAAAAGACGTGAAAGAGGAAAATTATTGTCAATAGGAGCAAAGAACTTCCTCTTATGAAGTTGTTACTGTGACAGTTTCCTCCTGATAGGTGCTACCCAGAGAGATTATCTCTTTGCTGCACATGTACAGTGATGTTACACATTAATC
>NW_019438072.1:0-516 GCF_002814215.2 Seriola lalandi dorsalis
TTTAGATTTGAAAGTCTGAACGGAGTCAGACAGTCTGATATCAGCAGGGAGGTTGTTCCAGAGCAGAGGGGCCTGATAGGAAAAGGCTCTGCAGCCAGCAGACGTCTTATTAACTCTGGGAACCGACAGGAGCCCTAAATTCTGGGAACGGAGAGCATGAGCTGGAGAATGAGGTTTAAGCAGATCAGGCAGGTATGAAGCAGCAATTCCATTTAGAACCTTATATGCCATCAAAAGCACCAACGAAGGAAGGTTAAAATCCGTGTAATATGGTCAAATTTTCTGGATTTAGTAACAATTCTAGCTGCAGCATTGTGAACCATTTGAAGGCTTTTAATACGAGCATGTGGCCAGAAAACAAAACGTTACAATAATCAAGTCTTGATGAAACGAAAGCATGAATTAAGATTTCATTATTTAGTTATCAGACCAAAACATTGCTGTGTTACGTACATGAAAAAATGCAGTCTTGCTGATATCTTTAATGTGCTGATGAAAGGAAAGGGAGGAATTGAA
>NW_019438073.1:0-534 GCF_002814215.2 Seriola lalandi dorsalis
ATGAACCATGTTAGTTCACAAAACTCATCAGATGAAAGTCAAACAGCAAATTGAACCGTCCTCATTAGAGAAATGTAGTAATGTATCATCAGTGATATCAATAAAGTTACATTATACATCCTTACCTGTGATCTGGAGCCCGAGTATCAGAAATAAAGACATTTTAATCCTGATTTCAGTCATTGTGTCCGAGTTTCTCTGTGTCTGAGAACTGATGTGTGTTTAAGAGAAGTGAAGCCTCTCCTTCCTTCCTGTTTCTACTGTCACTTCCTCAATCTCTCCCCCTCTCTCTCTCTCTCTGTCTCTCTCTCTGTGTCTCTCTGTCTGTCTCTCTGTCTCTGTGTCTCTCTCTCTGTGTCTCTCTGTGTCTCTCTCTCTCTCTCTCCCTCCCTCCCTCTCTCTCTCTCTCTCTCTGAGTGTGTGTGTTTTCCGGGTTCTTTTTTTCTTACTGTGTGTTATTGTTTGGTAACTGGTTTAATTGTAAGATAATTAGTTAGTGTTTGGTGCCTGTAGTGACTCGGACTGTCTGTCTGT
>NW_019438075.1:0-501 GCF_002814215.2 Seriola lalandi dorsalis
ACCAGAGTCCAGATCAGACCTGACCAATGAACAGGATTGTGGTTTACAGTGTGATGGTCCTGGACCAGGTCTAAAGACTCAGGTGTTCAGCCAGTCCAGCAGGTGGCAGCACCGAGAGTCTGAGCTGAAAACAGAAAGCAGGTTAAAGCAGCGGCTGATTTTTCTTCCATCTGAGAAGCAGCAACAGGACCAGGACCAAGACCAGTACCAGGACCAGGACTAAGACTAGGACCAGGACCGAGACCAGGACCAGCACCAGGTTCAGGTCCAGGTTCAGGTCCAGGATACAGGACCGTCTCAGTTGGTAGGAACCAGGATCCGTCCTGGTTCAGAGAGAAGAGATGAGGACCGGGTCAGGAACAGAAACATACAGCACATTCATCATTCCATGTGTTTGGGTCATAAACTGTGATGACATCACGGTTAATAGCTTGAGGTGCTGACGCTGCTGTTGGTGCGTCTCATTCTCCCGTCCATGTGACGTGCACTACAGGCGTCGCA
>NW_019438076.1:0-530 GCF_002814215.2 Seriola lalandi dorsalis
TCCTATTGTTTCTGCATTTATCCTGAATGTGACTGGTGCCTTTTTGACTGTTATAAAGAATGTCAATAAAGGGGAAAAAAAGTTCTAACCTCCATGCAAACAAAGAACATCAAATAACATCAAAGAGACGAAGCTGGCGGAGTTTGTGGTCAATTTAAAGAGAGCTAAGCTAAATAAATAAACAAACTGGACTAAAGTAATTTTTACACTAAAAAATTACAAAATCATGTCAATCCTCTGAAATCACTGTTATACCTTGTTTAGTATTTTGTTTTTCTTTTACTTATTTTCTTATTTATCTTTATTCTTTCCCTTTGTGAATATATTTGATTCATTTTCTTTATTTGCTAAACGCTTAATGCTCAAACTCTGAAACTAGGCTAAATATAGGTATAGATTAACTTTTTTATTTTTGATGGCTAAAAAAGAATTGATAAAAAGGATTTTGTATGAATTAATTTATTAATTTCTCTTTATTTTGTATTTGCTATTTGTTCTTTATTGATGTGAAGTTTGTTTTAAGCTATTTT
>NW_019438077.1:0-673 GCF_002814215.2 Seriola lalandi dorsalis
TAACGCAAAGTATCGTCTGAAAAGAAAAGAGTAACGGTCTGGGTGTCATCAGATAATCCGTAATTCATTTGAAAAAACAAAAACCCAATTCTGTTATTTGTTTTAAAATAATGTTTTTTTGTGTCAAAATCAAAAAACGAAAAACCAACAAAAATGGTCTGTTTTTAGTTTTATCATTATTTTAGTTTGAAACCAAGTTCACATGGTTTTATTAAGATTTTTAATTCTAAACAAAAAACGCTTCAATTTTGTTTTTTTGCAAATTAATTTTTTCAAATTTCATGTCGTAGATGAGAAACAGGAAGAGGAAGTGAAGTGTAAAAAAGTCAAAATAAAAGCCAAGCGGACATATTCATATGAATGAATGAATGAATAAATAAATGCATACATTTATGCATTTATTTATTCATTCATTCTTAATGTTACACTTTTATGTCCTCTTGGCTTTTATTTTGACTTTTTTACACTTCACTTCCTCTTCCTGTCTGTCCACTACTACATGAAATTTGAAAAAATGAATTTGCAAAAACCAAGATTGAACCATTTTTTGAATCAGATTTTGTGGCTTTTTGTTTGGAAACAAAAAAATGAATCGAGGACGTGATTTCACTTTTTGTTTTTGGTTTCTACTTAAATAAAAATAAAAACAAAAACAGACTTTGATTGTTTTTTT
>NW_019438078.1:0-399 GCF_002814215.2 Seriola lalandi dorsalis
AAAAGTCATAAAAACGTCATAGTATAGTAAGGCATAAAAAGTCATAAAAACGACATAGTATAGTAAGGCATAAGAAGTTACAGTATAGTAAGGCTTTCAAAAGTCATAAAAATGTCATGGTATGGTAAGGCATAAAAAGTTATAGTATAGTAAGGCTTAAGAAGTGATCAAAACGACATAGTATAGTAAAGAATAAAAAGTCATAAAAACGACGTATTATATTATGGCATAAAAAGTCATAAAAACATCACAGTATAATATGGCATGAAAAGTCATAGTATCGTATGGCCTAAAAAGGCATAAAAAGTTATAGTATAGTCAGGCAAAAAAAGTCATTAAAACGTCATAGTATAGTAAGGCATAAAAACGTCATAGTATAGTAAGGCATAAAAAGTCATA
>NW_019438079.1:0-473 GCF_002814215.2 Seriola lalandi dorsalis
GGACGATTCTTCATGGACCAACAGATGATTCCCCTTATTGTCAACCTGATACACACACACACACACACACACACACACACACACACACACACACACAGACAAGACTTACACGTCATTTCATCAGTGGCAGATCACAAATTATTATGGGAGCTGGACAAAATACAGAACAATGACATGAGGATGAATGAGTGAAATCATCCTGCAATGAAAAAAGCTATCTTGGTGAAGTGTTTGAGACAATGCAATTTAAGTGAGTGACACGAGCTAATAAACACAAAAGTCGACCCATGTCTGTCTCTGTCTTTCAAACAAGACACAGGTCACAGATAGAAACACCTGGATGAGAACTAGTTAGTCTGCATCTGCACAAACATCATTGTTAAACTACTGAATAATATAAACCCATGTGCTGTGAATGGGTTGCTGCAGTGTTTACACAGAAGAAGCAGCACTTGCAGGATTTCTTTAAGCAT
>NW_019438080.1:0-750 GCF_002814215.2 Seriola lalandi dorsalis
ATGACTTCTTATACTATGACTTTTTTGACTTTTTATGCCTTACTATACTATGACTTTTTTATGTCTTACTATACCATGCCTTTTTTATGACTTATTATACTATGACTTTTTTATGACTTTTTATGCCTTACTATACTATGACTTTTTTGCCTTACTATACTTTGACTTTTTTATGACTTTTCATGACTTATTATACTATGACTTTTTAATGCCGAAGAGTAGTATGTTTTTATGCCTTACTATACTATGACTTTTTTATGACTTTTCATGCCTTACTATACTATGACTTTTTTATGCCTTACTATACTATGACTTTTTTATGCCTTACTATACTATGACCTTTTTATGCCTTACTATACTATGCCTTTTTTATGACTTATTATACTATAACTTTTTTTATGACTTTTCATGCCTTACTATACTATGACTTTTTTATGACTTTATATGCCGTACTATACTATAACTTTTTTGCCTTACTATACTATGCCTTTTTTATGAGTTATTATACTATGACTTTTTTATGACTTTTTATGCCTTAATATACTATGACTTTTTTATGCCTTATTATACTATGAAGTTTTTATGCCATAGAGTAGTATGTTTTTATGCCTTACTATACTATGACTTTTTTATGCCTTACTATGCTATGACTTTTTTATGACTTCTTATACTATCACTTTTTTGACCTTTTATGCCTTACTATACTATGACTTTTTTGCCTTACTATACTTTGACTTTTTTATGACTTTT
>NW_019438081.1:0-657 GCF_002814215.2 Seriola lalandi dorsalis
CTTACTATATTATGACGCTTTTTTTGCATTTTTAAGCCTTACTATACTATGACATTTTATCCCTTACTATACTTTGACTTTTTTTTTGCATTTTTATGCCTAACTATAGTATGACCTTTTTTTTGCATTTTTATGACTTACTATATTTCAACTTTTTATGCCTTACTATACTATGACATTTTATCCCTTGCTATATTATGACGCTTTTTTTGCATTTTTAAGCCTTACTATACTATGACATTTTATCCCTTACTATACTATGACTTTTTTTTTGCATTTTAATGCCTTACTATAGTATGACCTTTTTTTTGCAATTTTAAGCCTTACTATACTATGATGTTTTTTGCCTTACTTTAGTATGACGTTTTTTGGCACTTTCATGCCTTATTATACTATGAGCTTTTTTTGCATTTTTATGACTTACTATATTTCAACTTTTTATGCCTTAGTATACTATTACGTTTTATACCTTACTATATTATGAGTTTTTTTTTTTTTGCATTTTTTAAGCCTTATTATACCATGACGTTTTATGCCTTACTATACTATGACGTTTTTTGGCATTTTTATGACTTACTATACTATCACATTTTTTCGGATTTTTATGCCTTACTATACTATGACTTTTTTTTGCATTTTTATGCCTTACTATACTAT
>NW_019438082.1:0-619 GCF_002814215.2 Seriola lalandi dorsalis
ACTGGAAGCAGAGGGAAACTGTTAGCATCCGTCAGCTCAATTTCTCGAACCTAAAATATCCCAAAATGTCAGAGAAGCCATTTAAATGTTGATCAGTCTCGGTGTTTTTATGTGTCCTTATAAAATAACAACGATGGCAGTTCAATCCAGTTCATTGCTGAAATCTTTTTTTTTTTTTCTGCATTTTTGATTTTATATTTAATTTTCTACAAATAAAGTTATAAGAGTCTGTTTGTCTATGTGTAAAAAAAATAAAATAAACACAAACATGTAGCCTATGTGTAAAAAATAATCCAGAAAAGTGGATCTTGAAGTGGGAATGTTTTGCCAAATAACTTTGTTCCCAAGGATCAAGAATGAACTTTTATATTTTAAACCAACACACAAGACAAGTACTGTACAAACTAAACCCGCTGATGAAGACTGTGACACGGTTGAAAGGACTGAAAAGTAAGTGGACGTTGAGTTGCGATTGTCAAAATAAAAGTGTATATTTGTCAGCAGCAAAGAAAAGAGTTTACATTAAAGAAGCTAAAGCGGAACTTCACCTTCAGCTAACCGTCTCTGGTTTCCTGTTAGTTTTCCCGATAGTTGCTTTTCATTTTGAAGGTTCAAGGGT
>NW_019438083.1:0-473 GCF_002814215.2 Seriola lalandi dorsalis
TTCGCTTTGTCTCAGCGTTACAAGATACAGGGAAACTGGAGTGGCACATTGTCCCTCTCTCTCTCTCTCTCTCTCACACACACACAGACGCACAGACATACAGAGTCCTGAGTGAAGGTGGTATCACCTTGCTATGTAATCAGCATTACACACACACACACGCACACACGTCATCTGATCATTAGAGGGTGATTAAGAAGATGGATGAGCTACTTAGTGATATTCATTCCTTCAACCATTATTTACAGTCGGAAAGATGCATCGAGCCGTGGCAGTGTTGAGTTTACAATTTAAAACAGGGAAGAAAACACATGAAGAAGAAACAACAGAAGAAATTTCAATGATTTAAAACACAAGGGTAGCACCAAAAAATCCATCAAAGATCTAATGATTTCTTCCTTGGCTGTTGATTCCTCCCCCTCACACCTTTATCAAAGAGCCCCGCAACAGAGGTTCTTGTTAGCTCCAATGAA
>NW_019438084.1:0-463 GCF_002814215.2 Seriola lalandi dorsalis
ACACACACACAGAGACACACACACAGACACACAGACACACACACAGACACACACACACACACACACACACAGACACATACTGAAGCTGCTGGTCAGCTCATCAACAGTTTTCCAGTGTGTCTTGAGTAGATTTTCCAGCTGTGTTGTTGGTGTTGGCAGCAGCAGGGTGGAGCTGTCAGCTGACCTCCACTTTGTTCTATTTTAACTCAGAGAAAAATCTCAACAACCTTCAGTCATTCTGGAAGCTCCTGCTTTCCAGAGGATGAACCCTCATACTGATGATATGATGATCTGTCCCCTAATGTTCAGCTCCACATCTGGTTTTAACAACTGTCTAATTATCATGTTGTTGTAACAGTAGTAGAAGTAGTAACAGTAGGAGTAGTATTAGTAACAGTAGGAGGAGTAGTAGGAGTAGTATTAGTAACAGTAGTAAAGCAGGAGAAGTAGTAGGAGTAGTAGT
>NW_019438085.1:0-614 GCF_002814215.2 Seriola lalandi dorsalis
AAAGAGAAATTCCCAGAAACTCCCAGAGGAGAAAAAAAAACAGGGCAACGTATGGAGAAGACAGAAAAAAAAGTTGCCTAGCTTTAGACGTCCCCCCCCTTAGCCGCCATGGCCACAGAACGATGGCAGTACCTGCTTCCCAGGACTAGAAATCCGAGCACTCTTAAAATAAACCTTTAACTCTTGCCACTAGGCAAAAATGGGCACTAAATAGGGTTTTCAAAACAGCAGCGGCTAAAAATACAATATTGGTGGAGTTTTAGGTCCAACAGCTGTGTGTGTGTGTGTGTGTGTGTGTGTGAAAGAGAGAGAGAGAGAGGCTGGCATTTCTGTGGCAGGCCATGAAGCATGAGCCAAAGGAACCGAGGCCGGCTAGCCGCTGGAATTCCTGGGCCAACCACGGGCTTCCTCTTAACAGTTATTGACAAGTCGCTGCTGGCACCTGCCAGCGACGCCTGCGGGACATCAGAGACCCCCTCTCATCCCCATTTCTCAGTTCTAATAGCTATTTGATAACACACTATTTTCTCATTTAATCAGGGTTCAACTCTTCCGTATTACTAACTCTACATCGTTTATTATATAACACGAGAAAACAGGACTATTCTTAACAC
>NW_019438086.1:0-571 GCF_002814215.2 Seriola lalandi dorsalis
TGAAATATATAATAAATAAAATATGCATATAAACATCAACATGTAACTAACTATAAACTATAACTTGTCAAAAGTGCAGTGTAGTAATTATTACAGTTACTAGTTACTTCTTTGAGAAGCGTTACTTCACCAACTTTACTGTATAAAGTCATTAGTTACCAGTGAAAGTAACTGCTGAGTTTCTGCTTCAGTTCACTAATCAATGTGAATTTATTGATTGTTCATTTTATTTTAGTGTTCAGTGTTTTATTGTTGGAGCCTGGGACTCTGTATAGAGACATGTTGTTGACAGCCAGAGACAGACGAAGGTAACGAGTAACGAGCTGTTTAAATGTCAGTAATTGTAATTGTGTGACTACATTTGAATAAGTAACGAGTTAATGAGTCACTGAGACGTTTGGTGGCTACAGTGAGACTGACTATGGTAATTACTGAGAGTATACGGAGCAGACCGTCCCCTCGTTAGAGATCATTAATGAACCAAACATTAGAAAATGTCTGAGTGTTTCTGCTGCAGGGGTGAAACAGCTTCGTCCTCCAAACACACACACACACACACACACACACACAC
>NW_019438086.1:1789-3117 GCF_002814215.2 Seriola lalandi dorsalis
TAATATAATGTAACGTAACCTGACGTGGCATAACTTCATATAATGTAACATAATATCATGTATTAGGCTACAACATAATATCTTATATATATGATATTATATATAAGTTTATCATGGAACAGTCGTTACAAACATGAAGCTAAAATAAGTCAAAAGCAAAGTGACCAGTTTCACCGCTGCAGGTAAAAACCAGGACTGGACTACACTAACTAACACACTAACTAACTAACACACTAACTAACTAACACACTAACTAACACAGTAACTAACACAGTAACTAACTAACACACTAACTAACACACTAACTAACTAACACACTAACTAACTAACACACTAACTAACTAACACACTAACTAACACAGTAACTAACACAGTAACTAACTAACACACTAACTAACACACTAACTAACCAACACACTAACTAACTAACACACTAACTAACTAACACACTAACTAACTAACACACTAACTAACACACTAACTAACTAACACACTAACTAACTAACACACTAACTAACACACTAACTAACACACTAACTAACACACTAACTAACCAACACACTAACTAACACACTGACTAACTAACACAGTAACTAACACACTAACTAACTAACACACTAACTAACTAACTAACTAACACAGTAACTAACTAACACACTAACTAACTAACACAGTAACTAACTAACACAGTAACTAACACAGTAACTAACACAGTAACTAACTAACACAGTAACTAACACAGTAACTAACACAGTAACTAACACAGTAACTAACTAACACACTAACTAACACACTGACTAACTAACACAGTAACTAACACACTAACTAACTAACACACTAACACACTAACTAACACACTAACTAACTAACACAGTAACTAACACAGTAACTAACTAACACAGTAACTAACACAGTAACTAACACAGTAACTAACTAACACAGTAACTAACACACTAACACACCAACACACTAACACACTAACACACTAACTAACACACTAACACAGTAACTAACACAGTAACTAACTAACACAGTAACTAACTAACTAACTAAGACACCAACACATCTAATCTACACTCTAAAAGCAGAGTGAACCTGCTGAACTCACCATCTTGATGTTTCCACAGAAGAAGAAGAGCAGCAGGAGGGAGAGGAGGCGGACATGTTGGATTCATTATATAATAATATTAAATAACTAATGTGTTTAAACAGGCTCCATGGTGACGGTCTGTTTCATCTTCACATGATTCATTCAGTAAATGTTCAAGTTTCAGCATAAGATGTAACAGGAAGTTGGAATATAGAGATCCCCCCCCCCCCCCCCCCCC
>NW_019438087.1:0-512 GCF_002814215.2 Seriola lalandi dorsalis
GGTTAATAGAACAGCTGTGAAGAGGAGTGATCCGTGACTCTGACTCTGTCCAATCACATCACTGGATCAGAACTAACGGTTTTTCAATTATATTTATCTTGTCCACAGAACCGTTCTCCAGCCTGGTTGAATTCTGGGTTCTCCTGGTTCTCCTGGTTGTTTCTCTTGGTGGCATCGTGGGTCTTGGACAATATATGAAGAGATCCATCTTCATCATCATCTTCGGAGGTGAGTGTGTGTGTGTGTGTGTGTGTGTGTGTGTGTGTGTGTGTGTGAGTGAGTGTGTGTCTGTGCGTATGTGTACGTATGTGTGTGTGTTGTCAGTAAAGTCAAACTACTTCCTGCAATCACTTCCTGATCTTGAACCAATGAGATCGATGCTGTATTTTCCATTGACGGGCAGCTGCCGCTCACTCACTGAAATGTGTGACATCACACAGCCCTGATGTTGACTGATGAGTGTTGAGGCTGTCAGACTGTTACATCATGAAACTGGTCAAACATGAAAGACT
>NW_019438088.1:0-648 GCF_002814215.2 Seriola lalandi dorsalis
TTTCATTTGTTTTTAACTGTGAATGGGGCATTTCACAGTTACTGAACATTTAATGAAATGTCTTGGCAACCAATATATACATTTCAAAAATTTAAAATCTGAAGCTAGGGTCTTAAAAATATGATTCTCTTTGACTTGATTTTGTGTTTCAACATACAGAACATTGCAAACAAGACGACTGAATTTATAAAGAAAATGTCTTCAATGCGAAGAAAACAGGTGCAGTATAGAAATATAGGTGCAATAGTGTGAGACGAGACGTTTGCTCCACCTGTAGCTGCTTCTCTGTCCTGCCAGAATGTTGTGGAGAGGATGGTTGGTATTGTCCAAGATGGCCTCCATCTTACATTGCATGTGTCTCTCCACAACAGTCCTGAGTGAGTCCAGACTCCTGCCAAGCACAGACCCAGCTTTTTTGACCAGCTTGTCCAGTCTCTTTGTGTTCATGTCAGACATGCCACTGCCCCAGCAGACTGCAGCATAAAAGAGTACACTGGCCACCACTGACTGATAAAACATGTGCAGCATTTCACTGCAGACGTCAAAGGACCTGAGCTTCTTGAGGAAAAAGAGCTGGCTCTGCCCCTTCAGGTAGATGGCATCTGTGTTCAGAGACCAGTCCAGTTTACTGTCCAGGTGCACACCTAG
>NW_019438090.1:0-459 GCF_002814215.2 Seriola lalandi dorsalis
ACACACACACACACACACACACACACACACACACACACACACACACACACACACACACACACAGGCCATGGCTGCTCACAACCTTTGTCCCAGACATGTGCTGTGGTAATTAGATGCTGAAATATTGATAGAGAGTGTGTTTGTATGTGTGTGTGTATGTGTGTATGTGTGTGTGTGTGAGAGGGAGAGAGAGAGAGAGAGAGAGAGAGACAGAAACAGAGAGGGAGGGAGGCATGCATGTATTTCATTTCTTGCTTTTGCATTGTGTATGAGAGAGAATTAAATGCTATTAAATGTTTTTTTCTGCTTAAAATGAGTTTGTATATGTTTGCTTGGATTTAAGTGAAACTCTGGTAGTTGTTGCTCCTTCACTCCTCTGTTGCATGAATTTTATTGATTTGTTGATTTGTTGTTTTTTGCAGGGAAACTACACGCTCTAATTCTGCTCTGATTCTGTGT
>NW_019438091.1:0-595 GCF_002814215.2 Seriola lalandi dorsalis
AAAAACATAGTATAGTAAGTCAGAAAAAAGTCATAGTATAGTAAGACATAAAAAAAATTTTATTTAAAAACGTCATAGTATAGTAAGACATAAATTTTTTGTTTTTAAAAACGTCATAATATAGTAAGTCAGAAAAAAGTCATAGTATAGTAAGACATAAAAAAAGTAAAAAAACGTCATAGTATAATAAGGCATAAAAAAAGTCATACTATAGTAAGACATAAATTTTTTTTTTAAAAACGTCATAGTATAGTAAGTCAGAAAAAAGTCATAGTATAGTAAGACATAAAAAATCTTTTTTTTTTAAAAACGTCATAGTATAGTAAGTCAGAAAAAAGTCATAGTATGGTAAGACATAAAAATTTTTTTTTTTAAAAAACATCATAGTATAGTAAGACATAAATTTTTTGTTTTTAAAAAAGTCATGGTATAGTAAGTCAGAAAAAAGTCATAGTATAGTAAGTCAGAAAAAAGTCATAGTATAGTAAGTCAGAAAAAAGTCATAGTATAGTAAGACATAAAAAATTTTTTTTTTAAAACGTCATAGTATAGTAAGGCATAAAAAAGTCATAGTATAGTAAGACATAAAAAAAGT
>NW_019438092.1:0-566 GCF_002814215.2 Seriola lalandi dorsalis
GTCCATGTTGACGTGATTGCATCATCTCATTTCTATAGTTTTGTCAGCTGCACATTCACGTAGTCAACCTCCCATCCTACAACATCCCGAAGGTGTTCTTTTGGATTCAGATGTGGCGACTGTGGAGGCAATTTAAGTTCACTGAACTCATTGTCATGTTTTAAAACCAGTTTGAGACGACTTTTTCTTTGTGACATGTTTCATTACTATGCTGGAAGTAGCTGATAGAAGACAGTCAGTTGTAGCCATAAAGGGATTCACACGGTCCAATAGTCAGATAGGCTGTGGCTTTCAAACAACGGTCTTTTCTGATGTTGTCTGCTGCCACATCGATTGGCTGATTGGTTCAATAAGCAGATGCAGCCGACAGGTGTTCCTAATAAAGTGCTTTGTGAGTGTACGGATAGATGAAACTGCAAATTCAGTCATCTGTCTTTCCAGTGTAGTAGTAGTGAAGTAAATTCTTTTTCTATTTTCACCATTCTCTGTGTCTAGTTGCAAAATACCCTGTTAACACATTGCACAACTAAATAAAGAAGCAAAACTAGACGAAGAACCAAGTTTCA
>NW_019438093.1:0-529 GCF_002814215.2 Seriola lalandi dorsalis
CTGATGTGACAGAGCTGAGCTGAGGCTGGAGTTCAGGATGCACAGCCTTTGTTTAGACAGGGACAGTAAATAAAAATAAAAAAAAATACCTGAAAAGTCACTATTACAGGATGGATGATAAAATGCTGCGTTTTTTCACTTCTTTCACATTTTGTTATGTAGAAAATCATTTTTTCTTATCAATCTACATGCAATATTCCATAATGACAAAGTGAAAACACAGTTTTCAGGTGAGCAGGTGAGTGAGTTAACATGACACTACTCACTAATCAGGGTCAGGAGGACAGGAGAGAGGAGGATTATAGTGTTTGTTTTCAGATTAGTACTTGTCAACAATCTGAATATAGATCAGCTTCCAATTTGTTTATAGTAAGTTTCACACACTGTAAATAAAGATGGACCTCACCCGCAAGTTTCTAAAGAGCAGTTTTGAAGCTCAGAACGAGCTGCTCCACCGTCACCATATTGGCAGTGACTGACTCCGCCCTTAACTCCCAGTGAATCCAAAAATGGACAAAGGGGAGGGGCT
>NW_019438095.1:0-546 GCF_002814215.2 Seriola lalandi dorsalis
AAAAAAACATCATAGATAGTAAGGTAAAAAAAATTTCAAAACAATTTAATAGATTAGTAAGGTATAAATCGTCATAGTATAGTAAGGTATAAAAAACTAAAAAAACGTCTAAGTATAGCAAGGTATAAAATTTCATAGTATTGTAAGGCATAAAAGAAAATCAAAAAACGTCATAGTATAGTAAGTCATAAAAATGGCATGAAACATCATAGTATAGTAAGGTATGAAACTGTCAAAAAACGCCATACTATAGTAAATCATAAAACGTCATACTAAAGTAAAGCATTACAGTCGGCAATAAACCTAAAATGCATGTTTAAGGACTGTGACAGGCTACCAGATTGCCCTGAGAGAAACCATACAGACACAGGAAGAACAAGTAAACTCCTAAGGATTGGCCCCAAACAGGGTTTGAACTCACAATCTTCTCACTGAAAGGCGAGAGCTCTAACCATTGCACTACTAACACTCGTTACAAACAAAAACATCATGGTAATCTATGGATTAAAACGTCATAGTATAGTAAGGCATAAAAAACTAAAAAAA
>NW_019438096.1:0-538 GCF_002814215.2 Seriola lalandi dorsalis
AGTCAAAGATTTGCTAAAGAAGAAGAAAAGAGGAGCATGTGAGTGATTCTTGAAAAGCTGAGAGGAAACCAGTCGGCCAAAGGAACCAAGCACCACACGCGCACACACACACACACGCACACACACACAGACACGCGCGCATACACACACACACACACAACTGAAACAACCCAAACAAAAGTAAAACTTGTCACTACCAGACAAGAAATTCACTGACTTCACGTGGTTGAGCAACAAACATACATGCCTCCAGAAAGACAGTTGAACCAGGAGTGAGACAGCATTATAAAAGAAATCAAACATAGAAGTACATGCTGTTCATGTTCCACACACACACACACACACTTTGCTCTATCAAGAAACGTCTTTTCTTAAACAGTGTCCTGGTTACTCCTGATGATACAAACTTCAAGTTGTCAATGCAAACTGTTGACAGTGAGGTCTGTGGATTACACTGAATAATGGGGACATTGATTCTTCACCTATGTGACATCTGTACAACTCAAATCAAAGATGTCGGTTATACGTCACCTCTACA
>NW_019438097.1:0-531 GCF_002814215.2 Seriola lalandi dorsalis
TATGGTCACTGTTTATTGAATTTTCTGAGATCTTTATATTATATAAACACTTTTACGATTTAGTGTTAATGTGGTATAGTTAACGTCACTGTGATAAACTCCACTACACTAAAAGTCGGTAATTAGTCAGATTTATAGTTTTACGATACCAACCCTTCATAAAGAGCAACATGAACACTGTGCTGTGAAAACATAAACACTCTTAATGTTTATTTTGTTTTTTCTAAATTTTTCCATTTTGTTGTATTTGTGCTACAATATCTGTAACTTGAATGTGTTGAAAAAAGGAAAATAAAATTACTTTAAGCAGGTAGCAGGTGCTGAGAAACACACACACACACACACACACACACACACACACACACACACACACTCAGAGTTGGTGTAAATATCATATGGGCAAATGGGTCAGTGACAACATACAGATCAATGCACTGTGCATTATCTACAGACAGATCAGTACATACACTCAGCTGTGTACATACTGTACCAGTCCGTCTGGAAGCTCGGCAAACACACACACACACACAC
>NW_019438098.1:0-465 GCF_002814215.2 Seriola lalandi dorsalis
CTAATCACTACGAGCTTATTTTTAGTCCGAATTTTACCTGCTTGACTTTACAGACAGCTAAAACGCCTTTAAAGTATAATACATTTAACAGGGTGGCTCTTATCAATGTCACAGGCGATACCAAGCAGAAGAATTGCATACAATCTGTACCCGGCTATACCCGGCTGCGTGTCGACAACGCTAAACGTTAGCCACATTAGCTGCCATGCTAACAACACACGCAACAGGCTCTCGTGAACAAACAGTAAAGCAACATAAAATGGTAAAACTTACAGCTTCGAAGTTCAAAGTTGGGTCACGGACAGTCGGTACTGATCCAATCTTTATCTTCAGACTTGTAGGAAATCCTGCGTTGTCCTGGCCCTCGTTGAGAAAGCAGTCCGAGGTGAAACGGTTAGCACACACGTACAACACTTTCGGAGTTGGAGCGGGAACATTTCCATCAAAAATAAAATGAATCCACTG
>NW_019438099.1:0-466 GCF_002814215.2 Seriola lalandi dorsalis
TTTACAGCCCATGGCACTGCAGCTAACCTCCCTGGACGTGGACGGAAGAGGAAAATTGATGAAAGATTGCAATGAAGGATTGTTCGAATGCTAAACCTCGATCATCTTCCAAACAAATTCAAGCTGTGTCAACTCGCACTATCCGTCACCACCTGAATGAAATGGGACGCTATGGTAGGAGACCCAGGAGAACCCAACTACTGACAAAGAGACATAAAAAAGCCAGACTGGAGTTTGCCAAAACATACCTGAGGAAGCCAAAATCCTTCTGGGAGAACGTCCTGTGTGATTGATTTCAGTTATTTTTTCCAAAGGGTGTGCTACCAAATATTAAGTTGAAGGTGCCAATAATTTTGTCCAGTCCATTTTTGGAGTTCTGTGTGGAATGATATCAGATTTTTGCTTTTTTTTCTCTGCTTTTGTGTGTTGTTCCAATGCAAACAAAAGAAATAAACATTTGAATACC
>NW_019438100.1:0-515 GCF_002814215.2 Seriola lalandi dorsalis
GCCCGCTCATATGTGGCTGTGTCAAACAACACCTGTGATAAAAAATAAGATAAGATCATTATACTGTTTATTATTCTAGACTCAGTCTAGCTACAGCAAAAAAAAAAAAAAGTTCATACATTCCCTGTTGGATCAGCAGATGCCGCTGCTTGATGTTTTGTTGTTTTATCTGAAAATACAGAACAAACTAAACACACACACACACACACACACACTCATTTCATTAATATGTCTCCATCTCAGTGTTTAATTACACTAAACTACCATCTTGAGCAATTTCATAACATCACACATGGCAACCTCATTTATTTCCAATAAAACTGGGGTCAGTGTGTTTTTACATAATATTGAATTGCTCCTGTCATTCCACTGTTTATTGTAGTGTTATCAGCCTTTAGAGCAACACAACCCAGATGCAGCTGAGCTGAGCGCTACTCTCATCACATTGCTCACTTGGTCAGCGAGGGACGTCCTGTTATGTTAAAGGAGGGGAGGCTAATATTTCCTGACTTTAC
>NW_019438101.1:0-592 GCF_002814215.2 Seriola lalandi dorsalis
TCTTTCTGAAATATTTTCATCTTTGTTTGTTTCAATCTGAGATCGATAACGACGTTAATGTGACGCTGATTAAAGGTTAATAGAACAGCTGTGAAGAGGAGTGATCCGTGACTCTGACTCTGTCCAATCACATCACTGGATCAGAACTAACGGTTTTTCAATTATATTTATCTTGTCCACAGAACCGTTCTCCAGCCTGGTTGAATTCTGGGTTCTCCTGGTTCTCCTGGTTGTTTCTCTTGGTGGCATCGTGGGTCTTGGACAATATATGAAGAGATTCATCTTCAGAGCTGTGTGTGAGTGTGTGTTAGTGTGTGTGTGTGAGTGAGTGTATGTTAGTGTGTGTTAGTGTGTGTGTGAGTGTGTGTCTGTGCGTATGTGTACGTATGTGTGTGTGTTGTCAGTAAAGTCAAACTACTTCCTGCAATCACTTCCTGATCTTGAACCAATGAGATCGATGCTGTATTTTCCATTGACGGGCAGCTGCCGCTCACTCACTGAAATGTGTGACATCACACAGCCCTGATGTTGACTGATGAGTGTTGAGGCTGTCAGACTGTTACATCATGAAACTGGTCAAACATGAAAGACT
>NW_019438102.1:0-454 GCF_002814215.2 Seriola lalandi dorsalis
TTTTCACTTTTAAGGCCTATCTATACTATAATGTCTTCATATTTCAATATTCTGTGACATTTTATTATGTTTTTATGAGTTATAAACTATGTTGTTTTTTTCACTTTTTTTGCCATACTATACTATGTCGTTTTTTCACTTTTTTTTTGCAAAACTATACTATGTGGTTTTTTTCGCTTTTAAGGCCTAACTATACTGTGACGTCTTCATATCTTACTATTCAATGTCGTTTTTTGATGTTTTTATGAGTTATAAACTATGTTGTTTTTTTCACTTTTTTGCCATACTATACTATGTCGTTTTTTTCACTTTTAAGGCCTAACTATACTATGACGTCTTCATATCTTACTATTCAATGACGTCTTTTGATGTTTTTATGCCTTAGTATAATATGTTGTTTTTTCACTTTTTTTTCCATACTATACTATGTTGTTTTTTTCACTTTTTTGCCATA
>NW_019438103.1:0-501 GCF_002814215.2 Seriola lalandi dorsalis
ACGGAGTGTTATGAGATATGTCCCAGAATGCCTTGTGAATCACCGGCAAGATAGCTGCAGAGCCGATCCAAGGGACCAAAGAAACTCACGAATGTAAAAATTTTCAACATTGTATTGTCTTAGTTTAATGTTGTTTCAATGAATTATGGTCCTCTTCTTCATAAAAGCAAAAACAAAATCGCTAGTAGTATGCTGATGTCTCGGTAGCTATCTAGCTATCAGTAATGTTAGCTAACATTAACATTACATCTTTATTACTGATTTGTGCATGACAATCCTGCATTTTGGCATATTTTAATGCTGCACTCCCACCCCATTTGATGGCATATGATGACCAAAATTTAACTGATATGGGATTGGGCCTTAGGCTTCTCTCTGGAGCTCTCTGGTAACAACAGAGGCTCTGAGCCTCTCTTCTGATTGGTTGACGGTTTTCTGAGTGATCCAATAAGAAATATAGCAGATTTCAGGTAAACACTCAGAGAAACCAAATCCTGCAAG
>NW_019438104.1:0-648 GCF_002814215.2 Seriola lalandi dorsalis
GAGAAGAAAGTTCAATTTTCCCTATAATGTAGGGGTGGAAGCATAAAGTAGCATAAAATGGAAATAATCAAGTTATGTACCTCAAAATTATAGACTATTAATGTGAAATAAACTACAACAGCTTGCTAAGATTAGACAATATATGGCATTTTGTCTTGGTAATGAAATGCAAAGCTAACATTGGAAATTAAAGGGCACACTATCAGCTAGCTAACATTAGTTAGCTAAACTGTAATTTAAAGCTTAAGTTGGAAACTAGCTAACATTAGTGTTCATCCATAGATTGTGGATACAATCTAATTCAGAAACTCTAAAGGTAAGAAAGTAAATTGTACTTAAGTCTTAATCTGAGGAGTCAGAGAGAGAGAGAGAGAGAGCTCAGTGTGGTTGTTTTCTGTTTGATGGCAACACCAACACTACTGCAATACTATATAAGACAAACCTGAAGTCAAACTTGACAGAGAGTAAGAATCAATCATTCATTGTGTGAAAGGAATATCTTTGACATGAAGGTGTGGTGTTTGAGACTGTCAGTCTGAACTACAGGCCGTGCTGCTCTTCACTGATTTCAGATGCTGCAGAGAACCTCCGTGAAATCCTTCAAAACGTTGCAAAGCAGCAGGGAGTCTCCAACATGCGCAAGCTCGG
>NW_019438105.1:0-480 GCF_002814215.2 Seriola lalandi dorsalis
ACCCAGCCACTTGTTACTGACCATCCAAGGTCTGCTGTTATCAATCGTGGCACCAACAGTATCAGCAAACCAACAGCTGTGTCTGGAGGAGCCGCCTGAGCGTCTCAATGCCTGTAAGATTTAATGCAGTAGCTGTGGCACAGAGATCTAGGGCTTCACACTGACCTTTCACTGTGAGTCAGTCAATCATTAGGTGGACAAGAGAAAATTCCCTCACAGAAGGTTGAACAGTTTAAGATTCCTCAGAAGGAACACTTGCATATCAGTATCGGTCCTGGCTGTCTGTGGTCACGTTCTCGTGAACACAATATCTCAGTAATGCTTCGATGAAATGTCTTCAAATTAGGTTTCAATGTTCACTTGGACTTTAGGATGAAATTATTAGATTTTGGTGCTCAAAGGTCAAAGATCAAGGTCATTGTGACCTCACAAAACATATTGGTCTTATAAACACCTTCAGGGAGACTCAAACCAGGACTC
>NW_019438106.1:0-441 GCF_002814215.2 Seriola lalandi dorsalis
CCAGTGCTGTTTTCATCTGCTCATCACTGTAGATCATAGGAGCATGAACACAGTTAGTTGTTCTCTTTGTGAAACTGTGACGTCCAGTCTGATGGACATGATGTGAAGTTACACTCTGAGTCTCACACTGACTTTCTCTGTTTTCTGTTCCAGAGAGTCACACTGGACATGGTGTCGGTGCTGTTGTTGGTGCAGTTGTTGGGACTCTTTTACTAGTTGGTGCTGTTGTTGGTATTGTTCTATTTGTGCTGATAAAGAAGTGCTGCATCCCTAATCCAGGTTAGTTTAAATAATTTATTGTGTCAACATTTTCATAATGAAGAAAGAACAAAACAACAAAGTGTTTTCATGTATCTGATGTTCAGAGTCTGACAGTTGTGTTCATCTTCTCAGACGAGCAGCGTTCTGTTGTTATTTACTCTCAGGGTGAGATCAGCTCAC
>NW_019438107.1:0-420 GCF_002814215.2 Seriola lalandi dorsalis
TTAAATTGTGTCATAATTAGTGTATTAATTTGTGAGTTATAGCCAAAACTGTGTTTTGTGAGGTCACAGTGACCTTGACCTTTGACCACCAAAATCTAATCAGTTCATTCTTGAGTCCAAGTGAACATTTATGTCAAATTTGAAGGGATTCCCTTGAGGAGCTCCCAAGACATTGCATTCACAAGACCAAAAACGTATTGTGTGAGGCATAAAAACCTGGGCTTCACCATGGTTACTGCAGCCCATCCCCAGGGGAACATGAATATCTGAACCATCCATCCATCCATTTTCTACCGCTTATGCTCTAGTAGGGTCGCGGGGGGGCTGGAGCCTATCCCAGCATCTTTTCGGGCAAGAGGCGGGGTACACCCTGGACAGGTCGCCAGTCCATCGCAGGGCAAACACATAGAGACAGACAAC
>NW_019438108.1:0-658 GCF_002814215.2 Seriola lalandi dorsalis
TTCGCCTCAGTTCGCGCTGCGCTAAAGCGAACCTGCGTGTGTTCGCGTCTCCTTCGACTTGGTACGCGAACGCCCCTCCTGTAAAAGTCTCGCCAACTTCAGTTAGAAACATTCAAAGACCTGAGCTCAACCACAACACATCTGCAGCAGAGCAGCAGCTGGAGAAGCATTTAGAGCAAAAATCAGTGGAGCTGATATTAACTACAGAGGCGAGGGAACAGCTGATGATGAGGTGAGTATATAACTGAAAGGTTTATATGTTAATTCATATTCTATATTTGAGTTAATTTACTCAAAATGTATATTATTATCTTAACTGCCATAAAATATCCATTTTGTCATTTGATATTTTTGTTAATTTTAAAATGTTATGTTATTTATATGCAATATAATTTCTTTTTGTATTGGTTCTATGCAGGGCGTAAGAACTAAGTTTGCGCCTGTCTTTCACAGGGACCCTTTAAGTTGTAACATTTTTATTATTACTATTATGATATTACTTTAAAATACATTTAGTGTTTATACAGTTAACTTTTTTTACATTTATGTTCACACAGTTAACTATTTAGATATGTATGTTTACACAATTATTATTTACATATTCACAAGTTTAAATAGGCTAATAATAACCTCCTGAATCCACCTTTGTAGTTTTCTT
>NW_019438109.1:0-616 GCF_002814215.2 Seriola lalandi dorsalis
CTCTACTCAGATTCTACTGAGACTCTACTGAGACTACTGTGTCTCTACTGTGACTCTACTCAGATTCTACAGTGACTCTACTGTGTCTCTACTGATATTCTACTGTGACTCTACTGAGACTACTGTTTCTCTACTGTGACTCTACTCAGATTCTACTGACACTCTACTGAGACTACTGTGACTCTACTCAGATTCTACTGAGACTCTACTGAGACTACTGTGTCTCTACTGTGACTTTACTCAGATTCTACTGACACTCTACTGAGACTACTGTGTCTCTACTGTGACTCTACTCAGATTCTACTGACACTCTACTGAGACTACTGTGTCTTTACTGTGACTCTACTCAGACTCTACAATGACTCTACTGTGTCTCTACTGATATTCTACTGTGACTCTACTGAGACTACTGTTTCTCTACTGTGACTTTACTGTGTCTTTACTGTGACTCTACTCAGACTCTACTGTAACTTCTGAGACTCTATTGAGACTGTACTGTGACTCTACTCAGACTCTACTCAGACTTTACTTTGACTCTACTGAGACTCTACTCAGACTCTACTCAGACTCTACTGTGTCTTTACTGTGACTCTACTCAGACTCTACTGTAACTTCT
>NW_019438110.1:0-515 GCF_002814215.2 Seriola lalandi dorsalis
ACCATACTATGACCTTTTTATGACCTTTTATGCCTTAATATAAGACAATGTTTTTTTGACGTTTTATGCCATACTATACTATGACGTTTTTTGAAATTTTCAAGGCTTACTATACTATGTCATTTAATTCCTTACCATACTAGGACCTTTTTATGATACTTATGCCTTAATATAACACAATGTTTTTTTGATGTTTTATGCCATACTATACTACGACATTTTTTGGCATTTTTACGCCAAACTATATTATGTCCTTTTATTCCTTACCATACTATGACCTTTTTACGACCTTTTATGCCTTAATATAATATGATGTTTTTTTGACCTTTTATGCCATACTATACTATGACGTCTTTTGGCATTTTCAGGCCTTATCATACTATGTCCTTTTATTCTTTACCATACTATGACATTTTTATGATATTTTATGCCTTAATATAATATGACATTTTTTTGACCTTTTATGCCATAATGTACTATGCCGTTTTTTGACTTTTTAATGCCATACTATACTA
>NW_019438111.1:0-3931 GCF_002814215.2 Seriola lalandi dorsalis
CACACTCAATATTAGTGATCTCTGTGCAGAGATCAAAAGGGGGATTGGTGAATGTATCTCTCACATATCTCAGAAGTACAGTGTGTACCAGAAAGAACGGGGGAATGTGATTAACTGTGTGACCTTTAAGAAATGTGCTTTCTCATGCATAACAAGAAATACTGTTGTTACTTTGCTTAAATTACAAGAAACATTGTTGTTACTTTGATTAACTTACTTTTGTTGACGTATAATATTAGCCCCTGACACATGTGACACAAAGCCGCCCAGCAACACACGTCAGCTGCCGTTTGAATCAATCAAACTAAGACATGCCTTACTTGTAAGGAGGAGCTATACTCCTTGACTTAAGGTAAGACACGAACAACCTCAGGCTAGATCGTTCTCAGCTGTTCCTGGTACCACTGTTATGTGTACTGTACGATCTCCGCTCTCTGCAGATTGCGCAAATAAATACTTCTACTTGATTCAACTCCTGTCTCCTCAATTGTGTACCTCGACTCCCCGGCCTGGGTGAGATTACACTCTGGGTGAATCTCAACAATTTTGGGGGCTCGTCCGGGATTCGAGGGAGTCTCCTGCGTGGACACACGAAAGGGAGCATTTGGACCTAAAAACTTTTCTTCACGAATAGAGGATAAAGACACAAGCCGGCACATAACAAGGTAAGCAGAAAACCTGTTATAACAAAGTTCTGCATATTGAACACTACTAAAACTGTGTCTTGTCCGATATACGTGTAAGTAAAGTACACTAAAAGAATCAGTGGAAGTAATAAAACTGTGATAAAAAGTAAAATGTGTATAAATAGATAAGTAAAACAGCAGACGATAACCTTGAGAGTAGCGTAACTCCACCCGAGACCCGACGGGGTCCGGGAGCGGCTAATACCGCGGCTGGGTTGGAATCCCGGGGGTGAGGTCCCTTAAATCTACTTGTTATTAAAGTGTATTACAACTTTCTAAAAGCAACAGGTACAAAAGTGTCGGTTTAGATTTCCGTGAAAATAACTCGATAATTTTCTAAAAGCAAATCACTGTACTACTGGTTTAGAGTCCAAGAGAGGGATAATCACTGTCACATAATAACATTTTAAATATAGGTTGAAGGCCTTAGTACTTTGTGGTAAAGTACTTAAATTATCCATTCGGCGAATTAGTGGTAAAAGGGTGAAAGGCCCGGAGAGGAAGGACAGGCTTCCGAACCAAGCACGTCTGACTGTCTAAAATATGGGTGAGAGACCCGTGAGGAACATAAAATAGTTCCTCATAAGCATTTTGTGTAAAGCGCTGAGAGCTGTGAACAAAATTCTGTGTTATTGAGTGTGAAATGTGTCAAGTGATTTAACTGTGTGTTCTGAAGTTATTGCTAGAAGAGTATGGGAGTGGGAGAATAAGACTCTGAGCAAATTGTTGTGTGAATACCCATTGCGCTCAGCATCGACAGTGAATGGTCCAGTTTGGTCAGTTAATGCTGAGTAAAAGTGACGGGGCTACCTAGCGGTGATAACGAACGTCACCAGTTCGCTGTCGTTCAGGAACAGCTGAGCGGCGAAAGCCCCTCTGCGAGTACAGCTGAGAGCGGTGGGGGCTAAAACACCCAGTTGATGAACGGAGTGAGAAAATATCGGATCTAAAACTCTGCAGCTCTTGTGATAGGACACCAAGTGGAAGACCGGACTGACGTATAGCGTCAGCCTAGAAGCTTGTCTTCCAAAGAGTGCAGAGGGCTAACGTAGTCATTTCTGGTTTCTTACGGCCGTAATAGAGCTGTGGAGCTCAGAGTCTAGCTAAAATGGATGAGGAATATGATAAAGAAATAGACGATGGTGGTTGGGGTCCAGCTGGTCCTTATCAGACTCTGCTGACGCAGCTGGAAACTACAGCCAATGCCCTAGGTGCTGTCAGTAAGCTGGCGGATAAAAATAAAAAAGTGAATAAAGCTAAAGAGAAAATGGAAAAATTGATCACTAATATGGGGAAAACATTGGAACATAGGGGACCCCTGGGACAATTACTTATAGATAAAGTAAACACAGCTACTGCTAAAAAGAGAGAAGCAGTAGAACAGGGAAAGAGTTCAGGTGTGTTACAGAAACGAGGCTGGAAAAAGAAGGAAAACGAGTGGGAGAGGGAGCGCCAGGGATGGTCTGAACTGGCTCTCTGTTGGCAAAGCACCAAACATCTGCACCTGAAGCACCAAGATCCCTGCTCCAAACCGGTAATCGCATCTGACACCCCCACACGTCCACCTCCATATGCGCCTCCACCTCAGGGCATGTATCCATCATTTTTCATTGAAAAAGGTACGATGCAGATCACTCCACACGGGGCTCCAGATTTAAGTGAAGAATGTGACATTTTGGCCGGGAGTAATCTTTCCAGGTCACAAAAACATGACACGTCCCATGCAACTGTTGGCCCGCACCAAATGCAGCCAGCATATTTCCCTGCTCCGGCGCCTGCTCCACCGCCCTCACATACACACCCTTCACCCACAGCATTAATCACATGTAACACATCACAGCCTTGTCAGACTGAGACATCCAGTAAAGCATCCACCTCTTCAGTAGAGACAGCCACAACGTCGGAAGGGAGAGTAGTACAAGGGTTTGAGGTAAGAAAGATGAGGGAGGAAGCAGCGACAAAATACCGCAGGTACCTGGAAGAGGCACAGCGGTGTAAAGCACAGGAAGAAGTATACTGTAAGTTGCAGAGACAGGCAGAAGCCATGTTGGAGGCGACCGCTGGGTCACTGAGGCAGGATGTAGAACAACAACACGAACAGTTACTCACTGAGGTAAAGTCACAGCGAACAGGAGAAAAGAGTAAAGCTACACTTACAGCCTTAGGTCAGTGGGAAGGAAAGAGACAGGAAATGGATCTGCTGCTTGACCTAGAGTGTGAGTTAACTAACCTAGATGCAGATTCAGTCGATGATCTCCAAACTCGCGCTGAATTAAAACAACTTTTGCATCACAACACACAGACGGTTGATGAAGCATGGGAGGAGCTAGATCATAGACAAGAAGCCAGGCATAGGCGGCGTGAACAGATAGACCCGGTGCTTACTCCGCTGCGTAATAAAGTAGGCCAAACAGTGCGGACAATGACGTTGCGTTCAGGACGTGAGCTTGGCGTCCCTAGCGCCACGCAGTTTCCACTCACTGCCACAGCTCCAGGCCAACCTCCTAGATATAAGCCATTCTCTCTCGGTGATATACAAGCCTTAGTCGACAAATTGCCCCCTGTCACAGACGGAGGCAGCCTGTGGTTAAATAAATTAGATGCTCTAACTGCCGGACAGACATTGGCCCTAGGAGACTTTAGAGCAATAGCAGCCAGATGCATGACCTCCACCAACCTTAGAGACATAGAGACTGACGCTCAAACTATCACCCTGACAGACGATACAACTTTCACTAATTGCAGCACTGAAATAGGTCGGGCCATGCGCTCACATTTTCCTCTGCCTAACTCTGCAACGATGCCCAAATTGAGATGGGACCCCAAGCAGAACCCCAGACAATTTCTTAGCAGTGCTAAAGAACTTTGGACCACTCAAACTGGACATTGTCCAGGTAACGTGGGTTCACAAACTGAGTGGTTCCGTCAAGCAGTATTGAGTGGTGTCCCTGAGTCTGTGCGAGATGCCATGATAAACAATCCTGATATGTTAGGCTGCAAGTCATGCGTGTGGGAAAAACATCTTGTCCACCACCTCACCGCTGCTCAAGACAAAACACAGCAGGAAGAGAAAGAACAGGCAGACCTTCAAGCCCAGCTGTTAAAATTACAGCTAGCTAAGGCCAGGGAGGAGGTAAATGATAAGAGAAAGGGCAAGAAAGATCAGATTAAGGTTCTGGTACAGTCAGCTCAGGAATGGGATGGAGAAAACTCACCGGCTTATCCGGACCTGTCTCCTACTCCCC
>NW_019438112.1:0-523 GCF_002814215.2 Seriola lalandi dorsalis
AAAACAAATTGAAAACTGACAAACAGCTAAAACGCCATCACATCCTGTGTATCAATTAATGTTGACAGACTATTGTAAAATTTCACCATGAAAACATCTTGCTGTTATAGAAAAGCATTAAATAGGATTTAGTATTTGTATTTGACTGGCTCTCTGTCCGTCGTGTTCTGGCTCCATCTCTCTCTAGTATAACAATATAAAATGTTGAAAGGATGATACTGCACAGGTTTTGCTCAGACTTGCGCCGCCACACAGGGGAGCTCTGTGCCACGCGCTGACATACAAACTGATCCTGAGTGTTGAAAAGCAGCAGAGAGACACGTGTTTCTGTTGGTGTTCTCAGGATGTATAGACCACAACATGCAGTAAAGAGAGAAGACTGGCTCAGTCTCTGTGAGTCTGTGGGACTTTCCGGAGCGCCCCGCGTCGGCACGAGTGATTCGGTGAGGCGCTGCCGTCTTTGTCCTGTCACAGAGATGGAGAGGGATTTGGTTCTTGGCTAAGTGACAGCCGGAAATGGATG
>NW_019438113.1:0-526 GCF_002814215.2 Seriola lalandi dorsalis
GAAAAAAAATCGTCATCGTATAGTATGGCATAAAAATGAAAAAAAACATCATTGTATAGTATGGCATAAAAATTAAAAAAAATGACATAGTATAGTTAGGCAAAAAACGTCATAGTATGGTATGGCAAAAAAATTAAAAAAAACGTCATAGTATCGTATGGCAAAAAATGAGAAAATAGTCACAGTATAGTAAGGCAAAAAAAACGTCATAGTATAGTATGGCAAAAAAATAAAAAAAACGTCATAGTATCGTATGGCAAAAAATGAGAAAATAGTCACAGTATAGTAAGGCAAAAAAAACGTCATAGTATAGTAAGGCATAAAAATGAAAAAAAATGTCATAGTATAGTAAGGCATAAAAATGAAAAAAAACGTCATAGTATATATAGTATGGCAAAAAAATGAAAAAAATGTCATAGTATAGGAACGCAAAAAACGTCATAGTAAAGTATAGCAAAAAACGTCATATTTTGGTATGGCATAAAAAGAAAAAAAATCGTCATCGTATAGTATGGCATAAAAATGA
>NW_019438114.1:0-523 GCF_002814215.2 Seriola lalandi dorsalis
TATGGATTTACAGAGTCCACTCACAGAGTATTAACACACACAGAGACTGTGCAGAATGTAAAGTGATTCCCAGCCAGCTATCCTAAACTCTTTAACAACCAGCCTACTTGTATTTCTGGTTTTATTTATTTCATGTTGCTTATGTAATGGTTTTGGAGTTTTCAACAAAGCTGTGGTTCAGGTCTGATCAATAACCATAGCATGAAAATATTAATTTGCAACATTCTTCATCATCCAGTCGACATAATTTCTCTTACTGCCTGTATGCTTCTTTTCATTGCACTGAGTGGAAATGGATCAAAAGAAAAAGTGAGAGCAGCAGAGTGGTCAGTATGACAGGACAGTCATAGTGATGGAATTAGTGCTATGAAAATGCACATTATACTGAATTTATCCTGGAAGAAATTATAGTACAGGTGTTTTTTACATGGCCTTTATTTGTTTGTGCGGTTGATTACAGTTTTTCTCAATCGCTTTGATGCAGTTCTTACCTCAGAAACTTCATTCTCACCTCTCTTAATGC
>NW_019438115.1:0-529 GCF_002814215.2 Seriola lalandi dorsalis
ATGCGAATGGAATGTTCCCTCATTATCCCACACAGCAAACAAAGTCACTGAAAGGTACCAAGGTCACCTGTGTACCTCCGCTGAGTTGAAAGCTCACACACACAGAATACTCTTTCAAAACAGGATATTGTATGTCTATATGTGGTAATGATACATTTTTCTCCTACAATTCCCCCTTTGATTATGCTATGGCCATTCACTATATACAAACTCATGTTTAAGTAAACGCATCATTAATGACAAACAGAAATTTGCTTTTGCTGTTTTTGTAGAACCTACACATTCTAGTGTGGAGGAGCAAGCGTGGGGGAGAGCAAGGTTTTAATACACAAGTATCAAACAAAAAAACAAGTGTCAGACACTGTCAGACTTGCCATGCCATGTTACCAATATGCATAATGTGTGACTGCAAATACACAGCGTCCTTTTCTTTTAGGTTTCTTTCTTTTATTCCAGATCTAAAGATATCCTAGAGGGCTGCAGAAAGGAATTATGTTCTTACCATTCCACTGCTGCATGGGTGGATTGC
>NW_019438116.1:0-718 GCF_002814215.2 Seriola lalandi dorsalis
TTATCTTACCGCAATGTGCCGTCGGTTCGAGGCTATTTGTGCCTGTAACCGAAGAGAAAACTTTCTGGGAACGTCCCTGATTTTCCTCTCGCAGGTAAGACTGTGCTGCCATCTTACGTTTCTTCCCGCTGCTTACCTGCTTCATCGAAATCCCGCGAGACTATGGGGGAATTCGAGACTTGGTCTGTACAAGATGTCAACAACGTACATTTTTAAAGACAAAGTGAACAAAACGTTTTCCTTAAAACAGCAAACTCGGGGCGTCGTGTGGCGTGGTGGTCTGGGCAGGCGCTCCATGTGTGGAGGCTACAGTCCTCGCTGCAGCTGGCCCCGGTTCGAGTCCCGCATCGGATGGCCTTTACTGCATGTCATTCCCCCTCTCTGCCTCCCCATTTCCTGTCTCTCTACTATCCTGTCCAATAAAGGCATAAAAAGCCCCAAAAAAATATACTTTAAAAAAAAAAAACAGCAAACTCGGAAAACTAAAAGTGTTGCAGCATCAAAGAAGTAGAGGAGTAACCGTTAAATTCAACACACCTTCTGTGTAATGACGTATTTTCACCACTAGAGGTCAATGTTAGATTGTGTAAATTCAGTATAATGCACCAGGGAGAGGAGAAACACACTGTAGAATATGGTTAAAAACATTAAAAAATATAAACATAAAGAAAATAACTGCAGTTGAATGATGATATAATATTCGTTGTATGGATATTTA
>NW_019438117.1:0-518 GCF_002814215.2 Seriola lalandi dorsalis
ACACCTGTATTTTAATATTGTTCAATGAGCCAACAGGTAAAACTCCTGAATCCCTGAGTGAAAACAAAGAGGGGGACTATTGTAAAAACTAATGTTAAAGGTAAAAGACTAAACCACCACATGAAATAATAAAATCTATATTGATGAGAAACAACAACTAATCCTCCATCGTCTCACTGCTCATGACTGAGATCCAGAGTTTGTAACATCAGATCATACATGACATTTTATTTTGGTAATGAAATGACAAGCTAACACTGGAAATGAAAGAGCATGCTAACAGCTAGCTAACATTAGTTAGCTAAACTGTAACTTAAGTCAAACGGTTTGAGAATTGATGGAAACATTTGGGATAATGTAAGAACACAACTTTTATAACACTGGTCAAGTTGTTTTCAGACACTTCAGTGCGGAAAAGTTACAGATTATAACTTTAAAAGCAAACTGCAGCCTTTAGTTTAGCGCAGTCTGAATGTTAAAGTCATTAAATTTAAAAAATGTAGAAGTTTAATGTGATC
>NW_019438118.1:0-538 GCF_002814215.2 Seriola lalandi dorsalis
AGAAATAATTTACAATGATTAAAGTCAAATTGAGGACAAACTGTAGATAAGAACATGAGTTATCATCAAGTTTTTCACAGTATTTTTCTCCGTTGTCTGATGATGAACAAACTGTTATGAACATGTGATGCAGATAAAACAGTTAAAGTCAGACAGTTTCTGCTGCAGAGAGGAGAGATAGAAAAGAGAAGTAGTTGATGTCTGATGAGTCAGTCTGACTGAAATGTTCATTTAGAATCATGAAACATTGAACAATGTGTGGATCATTGTTTAGTTTTGATTTCTCCTCATGTTGTTCTGAGCTGCAGTGATGAAGAGGAGAGTAAAAGCTTCATCACTGTCAGGAATCCTGTGTTCAGGTCAAATGAAGCTAAAATAGTTATTATGTAGTTATTTAGTGATAAACTCTCCTGTGTTTGTTAGAGGCTGTGTTTTAAAACCAGAGTAACACATGGAAAGATTCAAACAAAACATCCACTGATCAAATACAAACCACTTTATTGTAAACTCTTTTGTCCCTGTCAGGATCCTGTAGGAA
>NW_019438119.1:0-611 GCF_002814215.2 Seriola lalandi dorsalis
GTAGTTGAGGAAGGAAGGGGTCCGGGGCTGGAGAGCCGGGGGTCCGGTGAGTGGAGCGAGGTGACTGAGCTCACACACACGGGAAAATTCGTGGACCCGAAGGCTGGGGCTGTCGGTGACGAGTGTTCGGGAGCAGGCTGGAGATGTCATCGAGGGAGCTGGAGAATGCCAAACAGCCACAGGGATGGGCAGACGGGGAACAGGAAGTGCACTGGCAGAACTCGTGGTCGGGGACAGAAGGCTCAGGTGTTTACTGGGGCAGAGACGAGGCAGGATGGTCAGGGCTGAGCAGAGTCGAAAACAGGAAGTCTAGCATGACAATAAGGTATGGAAGATATTTAAGAGTCATAGTATAGTAAGGCATAAAAAGTAAAGAAAAAGTCCCAGCATAGTAATTCAACTTAAGTAATAGTATACTAAGGCATAAAATGGCATAGAAATGCCTTTTTATGCCCTATGACTCTTTATTAATAGAATGCTGACTTTTTTATGACATTTTATGCTTTAATAAACTACGACTTTTTAAATAGCTTTCATACCTTATTGTACAATGACTTTTTCATTACTTTTTATGCCTTACTATACTATGACTTTTTTTGTCTTACTGTACT
>NW_019438120.1:0-515 GCF_002814215.2 Seriola lalandi dorsalis
TGCACACTTATAAATACCTAGGTGTGCACCTGGACAGTAAACTGGACCGGTCCCTGAACACAGATGCCATCTACCTGAAGGGGCGGAGCCGGCTCTTTATCCTCAGGAGGCTCAGGTCCTTTGACGTCTGCAGTGAAATGCTGCACATGTTTTATCAGTCAGTGGTGGCCAGTGTACTCTATTATGCTGCAGTCTGCTGGGGCAGCAGCATGTCTGACATGAACACAAGGAGACTGGAGCTGGTCAAAAAGGCTGGGTCTGTGCTTGGCAGGAGTCTGGACTCACTCAGGACTGTTGTGGAGAGATGCATGTAATGTAAGATGGAGGCCATCTTGGACAATACCAACCATCCTCTCCACAACATTATCTACAATAATAAACACACCGACTGTACCAAGAGAGGCCTACCTACCATGGGTCAACTTAGTCGCCATGGTTACTATAACGGGCATGGCTTGGTTAGGTTTAGGAAAAGATGTTGATTTGGGTTAAAATAAGTACTTACTCAACATCAG
>NW_019438121.1:0-516 GCF_002814215.2 Seriola lalandi dorsalis
GGTGAAATATTTCTGATGCAATGCTGAAGTAGCTGAAGCAACTGCTGAAGATTAAATGGCCTAAATGAAAAAAATGACTGAAAAAAAGAAGAAATGTACAAGCAAAACCTGTAATGTCACACAAGGAGATTTCTGACACAATGCTAAAATAGTTGAAAAAGCAGTTCATATTAACTGAAGTACAGTGCTTTGAAAATTTGGATGCCAAAATGTTAAACTGGAGGAGCATGTGTGTGTGTGTGTGTGTGTGTGTGTGTGTGTGTGTAAGAGACAGAGTCTGGCTGTTGAAGACAGAGCTCATACAAATATATGGGAGAAAGGGGTCAGTGAACCTCTCAAACTCGCCATTTAATACAAAACAGTAGATCATATCAGCAATATTATGACACTGTCAGCACCACAAGACTCTCCTGAACACGTCTATGTGGTTTTGGTGTTTCTACAGCCAGAGTTAATGAGTCCAATTAGCCAAAAAAGAATCAGCTTTATCCATTTCTGTTCAGATACTGCGTTAGT
>NW_019438122.1:0-522 GCF_002814215.2 Seriola lalandi dorsalis
CTGTTATTAAATCCCACTTTGAATCGGCCAATCTGGGGTCTGCGTCAGCACCCCGCCTCCCAACCCCACTACAACTTCCTCTTACCTGGTTTCTGGGAGGCATTATTTAACGATGTGATGACTGACAGCTGTGGAGCTGTAACGACGTCTCCCACTCCCACTGACCCTCCGATTGAGCTGCTCGATGTGTTTCAGCCTCCATGCTCCTGTATAGTATCACGTACACAAGGAAGCTATTAGTTAAACTTATGCTAAGTAATTGGTGAGAACTCTTTCCTCACTTCCTTTTTTAATTAAAACCTTGTTGGGAGAGAAACAAGTCCACCGGTTTGGGGTTAAAGCAGTACACCGTATCAATGAGTCTTTTATCGTCTCTTTGGTCAGAACAGACTCAATCGGACGTGAACCAAAAGGTAAGGAGTTCCTAATGATCCCTAATGAATCCCAGTCCCCATGTCCTCACATGTGGGTGAGGTCCACCACTGGAATATTTGATGCTGTGTGTGTATGTTGCTTCAAATA
>NW_019438123.1:0-503 GCF_002814215.2 Seriola lalandi dorsalis
AATTATGTCTGTTGTTTCTCAGAATCCAAGGCGGAGGTATGGTAATGTGTGTTTTGTTACAGCACTGACAAAAAACCTCTTGCAGAGGAGGTCAGGGTGGATGAACTTTACATTCTTCCTCTCTTTTTCTTACAGTGAAGTCGCATTAGGAAGTCATCGCTCCATGGCCAGTATGCACAGGAGGAATAATTACAACGTGCATGTGTGAATAAATATAAACTTTTATAAAACGTTTATGTGAAAACCTGAACTAACCTTTATCATGGAGGTGGTTTTTGTACTGGTCATTCATAAAACACTCATGTTGTTTTGGAAGGCTACAAGCATATTTTGTCATTTACTTTGGAGGACTTATTCAGAAACTGAACGCAGGAAAAACCTTCGTAAAATGCTGCGAAATGGCACAAGGTTACTTGTTTTTTTCTATCCGTCATCATTTATTTGCAACAACTTGTCAATCATTAGTTTGTTAAATCTAAAGATTAACTTACCTCGTCACAAAT
>NW_019438124.1:0-374 GCF_002814215.2 Seriola lalandi dorsalis
ATGTCAGACATTCGTGTCATGCATGTCTGCAGCTTAACAATACGCTTCAAAACCAGAAACAAGGAAGTGAGTTTGGTGACGTACATCGAGGTTTAGAGCAGTGTAAACTATGATAATCGGCCAAATTTGCAGAAAAGTTGCGGTGATTGGACAAGAACGTAAGGTTGTGCAGAATTCACAGGGATTGGTTGAATTTGCATTAATTATTGCAATCACAATATTTAATAATTACATTCTGGAGGGACTGCTCAGTCTGTAATGTAACGTTTGTTTTTCTGAGCAGAGACAAACACGGCACTCTGCGGCATGTGAACAACATCTTAACTTTACATTGAAGGCCAGCAGCTCAGATTCTTCTTTGCAGGTTGGCCCTG
>NW_019438125.1:0-525 GCF_002814215.2 Seriola lalandi dorsalis
AGTCAGTGAGTCAGTCAACAGTCAGTCAGTCAACAGTCAGTCAACAGTCAGTCAACAGTCAGTCAGTCAGTCAGTCAGTCAGTCAGTCAGTCAACAGTCAGTCAGTCAGTCAACAGTCAGTCAACAGTCAGTCAACCTCTGGACTGCTTCACTGAAAAACACTCACACTGATTTTTAGGTTTTTTTTATGGTGGTTCTGAACTGAAGAGAAGAAGAAGAAGAAGAAGAAGGAAAATGCCCAGTTTTTATTCCACTGTTAAGCTGCTCATTATGGAGCCAGACACCACACACACACACACACACACACACACACACACACACACACACACACAACCTCCCACCTGACAAACACACACATGAACACACACACAGACCGCAGAGGAATTTCCTAGTTTCATATAAAACTGATAATGGGATGTGTCCCAGCGGGAGTGGAAAATCAGAGGTGACTTACGAGCCTCCACATTCCAACCACACACACACACACACACACACACACACACACACACACACACACACACACAC
>NW_019438126.1:0-577 GCF_002814215.2 Seriola lalandi dorsalis
TAGAGTGGTTTGAGAGAAGACCTGGTTTGTACAGTTTATAGTCTGTGCCGTTACCCTGCATTGCTCCTGAAAAGACACAGTTGTCAACTAGAATTACGTCTCACAGTTGAATGGCTCTGCCAAACAGTCAAACTGTAGCTTACATCCAGTCTGTTCAGGCTCGTATAATATATGTAGTGAAGACTTCAACCCTGCAGCACAAAAGATCTATACAATCACCACAATCCAGAGGCGGACACATAGGATTAGTTACCAATGCAGTATCTGACTAAATGTGAAGCTGCCACACCAAATATATATATGTATATATATATATATATATATACCGCCCTTTCATTCATTCCTCCTTTCTTTCTGCTAAGTGCACTCTCAGGAGGGATTCTGCCTAGTTGGGGTGAGACTTTGTAGAGAGGGGCGGTCTCCTCCACTGCTTGACCCCCACAGGCAGCTCAATGAGCGAACATGTGTTTTTAATTTGAATCTGGTGTCCTGGCACTTTCTACTCATGTTTTCTTGGCTTCTGACAAGTAAAGGTGTCAAGTAGAGTAAACATTAGAAGCAAAAGTAAACTTGTGTT
>NW_019438127.1:0-374 GCF_002814215.2 Seriola lalandi dorsalis
TGGAGGTGGTTAGCTTAGCTTAGCATAAAGACTGGAAACGGGGATAAAGCTAGCACAGCTCAGTCTCATGCTCCCGGCACATTTTTTTCTACCCAGATATGAATATCCATTATTAATTTTATTCATAATTTACAAAGACGGTGACGAATGGCAAAACCCCAGGACTAAAAACAAACCTGACTGATATTGCAGCTGCTGTGTCTGTGTTCATTAGCTAAACGCTTTAATTTCCTCGCTCTCCCCTCAGCCAACTCGCCAAGTCATCATCAGCCACCGGGAAGAACAAAGAAAAAAGTTACTGCTGTTTTCAACTTCCTCATCAGCATTAACGAGCGGACTGAGGTGATTAAATCTGGCTTGTGATTGGCTCGGGC
>NW_019438128.1:0-599 GCF_002814215.2 Seriola lalandi dorsalis
TACTATACTATGATGGTTTTTTTTGACATTTTTATGCCTTACTATACTATGACATTTTTATGTCTTACTATACTATGACATTTTTTTTTTGGACAATTTTATGCCTTGCTATACTATGTCGTTTTTTTTGACAATTTTTATGCCTTACTATACTATGACGGTTTTTTTTGCCAATTTTTATGCCTTACTATACTATGATGGTTTCTTTTGACATTTTTATGCCTTACTATGACATTTTTATGTCTTACTATACTATGACATTTTTTTTTTGGACAATTTTATGCCTTGCTATACTATGCCCTTTTTTTGACAATTTTATGCAGTACTATACTATGACTTTTTTTTTCATTTTTATGCCTTACTATACTATGACATTTTTTTTTGGACAATTTTATGCCTTGCTATACTATGCCCTTTTTTTGACAATTTTATGCAGTACTATACTATGACTTTTTTTTTTCTTTTTTTTTCCTTATTATACTATGACGTTTTTTAAACAATTTTATGGCTTACTATACTATGACGTTTTTTTTTGCCAATTTTTATGCCTTACTATACTATGACTTTTTTTGACAATTTTATGCCTTACTATACTATGA
>NW_019438129.1:0-491 GCF_002814215.2 Seriola lalandi dorsalis
ATAGTGACTTTCACCCAAGCCTCAACCTCCAGGGCTGAAACATGAAGCCAACATTGAAGTGCAGAAACCTGCAGTTCCTCTAATGACCACTAGAGTCTGGCTCCACCAGTCAGTCCATCCCCATAGACTCCCATGTTAAAATGTCCAACTTTACAGCAGAAATAAACATGTTTACGGCCTGGTACAAAAACTGTTTTAGTCTCTAGAGCTAATTTCCTCCTTCATGACACCTGTTTATATAACTCACCTGTTTACATTTTATTAAGGTTTAAAGTTATGGAGAATTGAGGGTGTGGCCACATTGAGTGACAGGTGGGTGAGCATATGCCTTCCACAACCATGCACCAAAGTCTCAGCTCCACATGCCCCTCCTCTTTGACCATTTTTGGATTAGCTGGAAGTTAGGGGCGGTGTCAGACACTGCCAAGATGGCGACGGTGGAGCAGCTCACTTGGAGTTTCAGAGACGTCACAGAGGCTACGTCCATCTTT
>NW_019438130.1:0-539 GCF_002814215.2 Seriola lalandi dorsalis
TGTATACACTGTGGGTCTGATTAAATCACAGTGGTATAGATAAGTCTTACTTTTAATAGTGAATGACAGCATGTTACTCACCTAGATCCTCCTCACTGTGTCTGTGTTGGAGAGACAGGTGGAGGCGGTATTACACCTGTACTGGCTCAGGTCCTTATAAAGACAGGTGTACTGAAATCTCCTGAGAAATGTAAAGACCTAGTTCACTTTCAATCATGGCTGATCCCCTAACAGTAATGTAAAGTGGTTACAACATGGTGAACCGTTCGACGTGTATTCACTCGGTCTACTGGCTCCATACAATCTCAAGTTACAGTCAGTTACAAGTTGAGCCTAAAGTCACTGACGTCACTAGCTGGACAACAGCCGGGAGCAACAGACACAATCCTACTAGCCGCTAAAACGTCTCGACAACGTCAATATCACCACCTGAAATGTTTGTCGGTTTGTCAGTCGTTGCACTGATTACACTTTGAGCTAAAAAGCTAACATTGATGCTACTCACCAGGCTAACAGGAAAGTTGCGAGCTCGGCATCAA
>NW_019438131.1:0-787 GCF_002814215.2 Seriola lalandi dorsalis
TATACTATGACGTTTTTATGACTTTTTATGCTTTACTATACTATGACATTTTTATGCCTTACTATACTATGACCATTTTATGACTTTTTATGCCTTACTATTCTATGACGTTTTTATGACTTTTTATGCCTTACTATACTATGACGTTTTTATGCCTTACTATACTATGACCGTTTTATGACTTTTTATGCCTTACTATACTATGACGTTTTTATGACTTTTTATGCCTTGCTATGCTATGACGTTTTTATGCCTTAGTATACTATGACCATTTTATGACTTTTTATGCCTTACTATACTATGACGTTTTTATGCCTTACTATACTATGACCGTTTTATGACTTTTTATGCCTTACTATACTATGACGTTTTTATGACTTTTTATGCCTTACTATACTATGACATTTTTATGCCTTATTATGCCTTACTATACTATGACGTTTTTATGCCTTACTATACTATGACCGTTTTATGAGTTTTTATGCCTTACTATACTATGACCGTTTTTATGACTTTTTATGCCTTACTATACTATGAATTTTTTATAACTTTTTATGCATTACTATACTGTGACAATTTTATGACTTAATATCCTTGTTGTTTTTATGACTTTTTATGCCTAACTATACTATGTCGTATGACATTTCTTTTACATTGTTATGTTCCCTGCTAATGTTCAGGGATATAGGGAAGTAATAATGACTAAAGTAAACCGACGAAACAAAAAGATTCAGGGAAACAGATTCAGCAAAAATAAAGGATTTAATTTCACAAATAAGTAAATCCA
>NW_019438132.1:0-495 GCF_002814215.2 Seriola lalandi dorsalis
CACACACACACACACACACACACACACACACACGCGCGCACACACACAGAGCTCATTTGTGTCCTCGGAGGGCCTGAGTGGTAACTGGACCTCGTGTGAATTCTTGGTCGACCCAAACGAGTTCGACACACTTCTGATTTTACTCACACCCTCACACACACACACATACACACACACACACACACACAGATGTAGACACATAAGCACAAATGCAGACTTCTCTCTCAAACACACACACACACACACACACACGCACACACACACACACACACTCTAAGTGACCATCAATGAATAATGAAGTGACAAAAAGAGAGCGTTTCTTGCTTCCCTCTCCACGTCTCTGGCCGATCTCTCCTTCTCTGTCCCTCTGCATTTCTTTTCTCTCTTCCTCCGTCTCTTTCGTTCCTTTGTCTTTCTGTCTCTATCCGCTTTCATCATTCTTTTTCTTCTTCTTCTTCTTCTGCAGGGGTCAAATCAGGAGCCAAACTCACATTT
>NW_019438133.1:0-583 GCF_002814215.2 Seriola lalandi dorsalis
TCTTTGTCTGTGATACGTGATTGTTTTCATCTGTTAAGTTTGTCTTTGTCAACACACACACACACACACACACACACACACACACACACACACACACACACAGTAGAGGGAGCCAAATGACTAAAATCAGTTTAAATATGATGAAACAGAGAAATGAACTTTGTTGAACGCACACTAGGAAAACACACCCGGCATTACATGAAAATGCTGCTGATCATAAACGATGATTATTAAAAACAAACAATACAAAACGCAACATTTCAACCAGAGTCTTAACACGTAAAAAGTAAAAAATACAAATGTGAGGCAAATATATATATTTTTTTATTATAATGATAATGATAATACAGATAAAGTAGTGATAATACATTTGGTGCAAAGTGTGCAGATCTATTTTCATTGCTGTTTAGGAGAAAACAAATAGGATCGCAAATTGGTGTAATTTGATCTAAAGTACAAACTTTCATGAACCACTAGTGAAGACGAGCTGGCTGCATGACTGCATGACCGTTGTTGTTTATGCAGATAAAACAAAACATAAAGAAATACACAACAGCAGAAAGCTTGTAGAGGAAGAGACAGG
>NW_019438134.1:0-580 GCF_002814215.2 Seriola lalandi dorsalis
GCATAAAAATGACAAAAAAACATCATAGTATAGTATGGCATAAAAATGACAAAAAAACGTCATAGTATAGTATGGCATAAAATGTCAAAAAAAACATCATGATATATTAAGGTATAAAAGGTTGTAAAAACGTCATAGTATTTTAAGGCATCAAATAAAATTGTAGTGTGAGGCATAAAAATGACAAAAAAAACATCATAATATAGTATGGCAAAGAAATGTCAAAAACGTCATAGTATAGTATGGTATAAAATGTCAAAAAACCATCATGTTATCTTTAGGTATAAAAGGTCATAAAAACGTCATAGTATGGTAAGGCATCAAATAAAATTGTAATGTAGGGCATAAAAATGACATAAAACCTCATAGTGTAGTATGGCATAAAAATGACAAAAAACGTCATAGTATAGTATGGCATAAAATGTCAAAAAAACATCATGTTATATAAATGTATAAAAGGTCATAAAAACGTCATAGTATGGTAAGGAATGAAACAACATAGTACAGTAAGGCATAAAAATGACAAAAAACGTCTTAGTATAGTATGGCATAAAAATGACAAAAAACGTCATAGTATAGT
>NW_019438135.1:0-522 GCF_002814215.2 Seriola lalandi dorsalis
AAAGCAACATAATCACAAAGGGTACTACACCGGATATGGCGCATTTATGCCTTCAAAATAAAGGAGATTTGTACGTATATTGCGAAGCTGACATAATGGCATAGCACTAGTACGAGCAGTGGTGTAGTTATTGGGAGGAATAGTTGAACGAAATACCTGGGGCAGCAATATGGGGGAGGCCGTCAAAACGCCTGGAATTAAATTAATTACATTTAATGTATTAAGTTGTTGATGTCCAATTAAAATTATACATCTCTCTTGCCCTGTGGAATAAGCTTTGTTTATGACAATGCATTTTAGACAAATTCCAATTCGTTTCGAAAGGTTTATTAAAAAACGAAGGACATTTTTCTCGACACTTAATTATGATTGCCTTATTTAATTTGAATTGGAGAGCGAGGGGTTCAAGGATTTTATTTTGAAGGTTCTTATCGGAAACTCACTTTAAATCCAAGCTAACTTGACAGTGGTGTTGTCACCGTTTAAAAGTGGCGTGAAACGGACTCAAAATAAACCCAAAGC
>NW_019438136.1:0-488 GCF_002814215.2 Seriola lalandi dorsalis
GATTTATGACTGGATGATTCTTCATTGAAATGTTTCTACCATGGGTTTAGTTACAAATGTGTTTTATTGAAGAAAAATCTGCAGCGACTATAGAAGAGACATTTTTACAGTCATGAAGGAGTTCATATTGATTCTGATCAATAATTATAGACTTTACTACTTCAATCACTGGTCTGTACTAATGAATATAGAATGAATAACTAAAACTGAGTTTATATACATCATGAATTGTACAAATGCACATATATTAAGTAATCTTACACGTATATAAATTCATCATAGTGGATAAATCAGTGTTTTATTGAAACCTTAAATGAATCAAGATGAAAACAAGTGATTTGATGATCAGATTTTTATTATCTGGAAACACAGAAACAATATTGAAACACTGACAGAAGCTGGTAAATATTGTTACTGAAACATGTGAAATAAAAAAGAGAGAGACAGTGTTACAGAGAGCAGAGAGAGAGAGCAGGAGCAGAGTAAAA
>NW_019438137.1:0-496 GCF_002814215.2 Seriola lalandi dorsalis
AAAAACGTCATAGTATACTAAGGCATAAAAATGCCAAAAAAACGTCATAGTATAGTAGAGCATAAAAGTGGCACAAAACGTCATAGTATACTAAGGCATAAAAATGCCAAAAAAAGTCATATTATAGTAGAGCATAAAATGTCAGAAAACGTCACAGTATAATAAGGCATAAAAATGCCAAAAAAAGTCATATTATAGTAAAGCATAAAATGTCAAAAAACGTCACAGTATAATAAGGCATAAAAGTGGCACAAAACGTCACAGTATACTAAGGCGTAAAAATGCTAAAAAAAACGTCATAGTATACTAAGGCGTAAAAATGCCAGAAAACGTCATATTCTAGTAGAGCATAAAAATGTCAAAAAACGTCATAGTATAGTCAGGCATAAAACGTCACAGTATACTAAGGCATAAAAATGACAAAAAAACGTCATAGTATACTAAGGCATAAAAATGCCAAAAAAACGTCATAGTATAGTAGAGCATAAAAGTGGCA
>NW_019438138.1:0-503 GCF_002814215.2 Seriola lalandi dorsalis
AAAAAAAAAAAAAAAAAAAAAAAAAAAAAACATGTGACATGACTCTAAAGTATACAACTTATGTACACTTCACGTTCTCTAGTCTAATTCTTACTTCAATTTAGCCCTTTATTTTGAAGGGATATCAGTTTAACTTCCGTTCCTTAACAAACTTGATGAAACCGACAACGTTGGCACGTTACCCATCAGTTATCTAGACAATTAGTTGTTTAGACGTTTCAGTAGACAATGTAGTAGACACAATAATTTATCTAAACTACAGACACACTATTTTAAAAACATTTTTTAAATCGCTGAACCTACAGAAGTAACATTTGACACAGAAGAAGCTTCTAATGACCTCCTGAACATCATAAATCATGGTAAACTTTTTATTCCAAAAAACACAACTTACCCACATGTATCACACGAATGGCATCACAAATTACGTGGTTATTGTATTAACCACTACACATATTTATGTTTAATAGTGGCCGCTAGTTGGCAAAATAATATCACCTTCG
>NW_019438139.1:0-486 GCF_002814215.2 Seriola lalandi dorsalis
TTGTGTTTCTGCCTGTTCACAGTGAAAATACAGAAGACTTCAGCAGCACATGCAGCAGCAGAGCAGAGACATGAAGCTCAGTAAAGTGAAGAAATGTGACTGTGTTCAGGTAGAAAAGCAGCAGCTGAGGACTCACCTGTCACACTCTCTTTGTTTCTCTGTGTTTAGTTGATTCTGGAAGTTTCCAGACTTTAAACAGACGCTTCAGAGGAGACTGGAGGTTTTTGTTCTGCTCTGTGTGGAGTTTCAGTCACTGTGGAATCCACGTACCAACACGGTGAAAAAACCTCGTACAAAAACCTCACACATCTGCAGGAGGAAACAACGACGCTCTGCTGCCACAGGAACAAAAACTTCTGCTCTTCGTCCTCAAAGGGAAAAATGATTCTCATTGAAACAAGAATTATATCGACATACTGTTACGTTAACTTTTCTTTCTCGTCATCACTACGTCCTTATTTATTCACTTTGTAGGCAAAACTTTTC
>NW_019438140.1:0-469 GCF_002814215.2 Seriola lalandi dorsalis
CAAACTACTGTGACCAAGACCGACACCTATCGCTGTGTAGCCACACAGGAGGAAATCAGACATCAGGTTCATGGTCAGACCCATGTTTATATCAGTGGTGAGTTTCTTCCTGTTTCTGTTTTTACAATTAAATCATTTAAATAGTTATTAGTTTTCAAATCCTCCTCGTCTGTCTGAACCTGAAACCAGGAGTTAACAGATGTTCACCACCTGACTCCTTCACTAACATCTGGCTGTAGTTTGTATTGAATGTGACTGTGCAGCTCACTAAAGCAGGTGGGCTGATTGAACCAATCATAGGTGCTGTATGAGAGAAGCTTCAGGCTGTAGAGGACACATGTGGTGTCACAGTGTGATATACAGCTGTGATCTCCAGCCAGATGTGTGACTCTGCTGCAGCTTCCTGACAGCAGAAGTTGTCAGTGTCAACAGGCTGAACTTAGATTGTTCTCCAGTGAATGAAGCAACA
>NW_019438141.1:0-496 GCF_002814215.2 Seriola lalandi dorsalis
TAGGGTCCTTCATCCTGGCTGTTTATTACCTCCCAAGGCTCCATTACTTTGGGGGCATCAGTTCCAATTAGGAGATCTACATCTGAATCAATGTCATGAACCTTTACCTCCTTCAGATAAGATCCTCTTGTCGAGGGACATTGAGTGGGGAGACAGGCATAGATCTTTGTGTCAAAACATCAGGCAATTGGATGAAATCTTTCATGTCCACACCAGACACCTCAAGACCTGACAGAATATGAGCATTTACAATTTTCTTTTGTCCCAATGTTGTAAATAGTTTCCATTGGACACAATGCTGTGTAAGAATTCATTTGTGCTTTCTTTTATTCTTGCAACTTACATCATGTGCTGTGGTACAGTGGATGGATGGGCATCGGTTGAGAACACTAAGGTCGTCACATGACCCACTATCACAGGGTGAGGAGCCCTGGAGAGAGATCATCAGTTTCACCTGTACCTCAAGTTCTATTAGTAAGTTATATGATAAGTTTAT
>NW_019438142.1:0-529 GCF_002814215.2 Seriola lalandi dorsalis
TATTAACTGAGAATTAAAGGCGAGTTTTCACTGACTTCACAGAGTCTGTCTGAAGAGTTTTATTCCTCCTTCTGTCTCTTTTCCTCCGTCATCCCTTCATCCATTCACCTGCTGAAACTGATGAAAACTGATTTTAAACTGAGTGAAGAAAACAGCTGAAGTCTGTGTGAAGATGTTTCAAACACTCATTGAACTGATCATCATCTCTCTGACTGATGCTCATTACATCCATCACCAACTGCTAAATGACTAGCTTAGCTTAGCTTAAAGACAGGAAACAGGGAAACAGCTACTTTAGCTTAGCATAAAGACAGCAAACACAGGGAAACAGTTAGCTTAGCTTAGTATAAAGACTGGAAACAGGGAAACAGCTACTTTAGCTTAGCATAAAGACAGGAAACAGGGAAACAGTTAGCTTAGCTTAGTATAAAGACTGGAAACAGGGAAACAGTTAGCTTAGCTTAGCTTAAAGACAGGAAACAGGGAAACAGCTAGCTTAGCTTAGCTTAAAGACAGGAAACAGGGAAAC
>NW_019438143.1:0-502 GCF_002814215.2 Seriola lalandi dorsalis
TTGAAATCTTCTCGGTATCTCAAAGGAGCAGGGGATGGTCACACAGGATCCTTTCAGAACCTCTATAGTCTTCGGCAAAGTGACCATAAACTCTTCACACAGGACGCCTGAAACACAGAGCACCGATCTTTAAAGAAGAAAAGGAAACAGTACTTTACAGTAGCAGTGTAGTTGTAATTCTGTGCTTGTTCTGCTCGACAATGATTATTGTTACTATATCATGATTTCAGGATCATTTTTTCAACATTTAGATAATAAAAAAAAACATTTATCTCAGTAAAATTAAGAAAAGGCTGGCCAGAGATTTGGGTAGTTTACTGCGTCTTTCATTTTGTAGGAAATCATCCTGTCGTCACAGGTACTGACATCCTGTTCTCTGAATACTTTAAACCAGCAACAGTGTGTTATCATGATTTTAAATCATCTTCATAGTTTTCAAAGCAGAAGTGAATGCACTTGAACTCACCTTTCAGCAGACAGCCAATGAGGAGGAAAGTCAGAG
>NW_019438144.1:0-483 GCF_002814215.2 Seriola lalandi dorsalis
AGCTTTGGTGGTTGTGCTGTAAAGGTGCAATATAAGATGTGGCCAGAACTTTAGTTTAAATTTTTTTTAAAAATGAATTGACACTATCAACAAGTGTGTGAAGCAGCTACAGTGATGATGTCATGATCAAGACCTCCATCTGTTGTATAGCAGAGTTATCTACTGAAATGAACATGCTCACCAGCCTGTCCCCATGTTGTAATACCACTTTGTGACACTAGAGGCTGTGTGAGTCAGTGGCGCGGCAAGTCTGCCCTCAGTCCCACGAAGAAGAACAACTTCCGGTAACGCTTGAAGTTACCATCACAGAAACACAGGAATGGCTGAACCTCCTAAAAGACGATATTCATCTGCATCCCGAAGGACCGCTCCCGACAAGAAACCACGTTCAACGGCAAAGAAAAGAAGCGACACGAGTAAATCTGGATGTGGCTTCCCGCCGCTGGAGAAGCTCCTGAGAGGAAAGAGATGCGGTTTGATGCC
>NW_019438145.1:0-445 GCF_002814215.2 Seriola lalandi dorsalis
TAATGTCCACCTCTCAGACCACCAACGTGATCCACAACTGCGTACAGTTCATACGTCTGATTCTGATCACCAAGGGAAAAGTGACAGAAATTAGGGTCAGGAATGAAAAAGAAATGTGTTATGATAAAATAGTAAAATATAAAGTTTATATACCTCTGGGATCTGTAGCGTTCTGGGAACATCCACATCACAGTTGTTCTTGAAATACGTCATGTAACGCTGGTCAAACTCAAACCTCTTCAGCAGCAGCATCAAAACCTCTGGATGATGCTTTATGACACATTTCTGCATGAAACACATGGGTCCCCAACACATGTTATCATGTTGTTATAATTCTCTTACATCATAAACTTGTAATGCTTAATGTGCACAAATCATAAACATGATTACTCACAACAGTAGCATCAGCTTTGGCATCACAGTGGTCACAGAACAGCTGATTTTC
>NW_019438146.1:0-576 GCF_002814215.2 Seriola lalandi dorsalis
ATGTAAATAAATGCTTGATTGTTACTAAAGAAATGACTCCTCTGAATTCATATATTATATGCACACTATCTGCTGATAGAAGAACTTTACAAATCAAAGAGCAGCTAAACTAATTTATTTGAGTGTGTGTTACTCTATTTGTGGTGTGTTATTACCATTGTAAAATTATGTGCACTGAAGTAAAACAAGACTGTCTAACATCTTTTATTTAGATTGAAACTATGTTTTTTTTTACAAAGAATCAAAACGTACTGGTGTATTCCTCTCAACCGTAAAGGACCATAGTCAGTGCAGTACATGTTGCAGGCATTCTGGAGGGAGTACACATTGAGGCAGAGCGGCTCCAACCCAGGACGGTCTACCATATATGGTAAATCTTCCACGATCTCCCATAGCCATCTGGTAACCTACAGTGAATTGCAAATGGTAAATTCTATGGTTTATTATAAATGTAATATAATCAAAACAAATTAGTGATTAGTTTGTCCAGTGAGAATGCTACCTGTGGTATCTCCTAGCAGCAGATGTTCTCAGCTTCTGTGGGCATGGTTGCACAGTTTCCACAGGAGCACCTAT
>NW_019438147.1:0-498 GCF_002814215.2 Seriola lalandi dorsalis
TTAGGTAAACACACACTACACTACCCAAAACTATACTATACTACACTATACTATACTATACTACACTATACTATACTATACTACACTATACTATACTATACTACACTATACTACACCACACTATACTATACTACACTACACTACACTATACTATACTACACTATACTATACTACACTATACTATACTATACTATACTATACTACACTGCACTATACTATACTATACTATATTATACTACACTATACTACACTATACTATACTACACTATACTATACTATACTACACTATACTATACTATACTACACTATACTACACTATACTATACTACACTGTACTATACTATACTACACTACACTATACTATACTACACTATACTATACTATACTACACTATACTACACTATACTATACTACACTATACTATACTATACTACACTACACTCTACTATACTACACTATACTATACTATACTATACTACACTATACTATACTATACTA
>NW_019438148.1:0-541 GCF_002814215.2 Seriola lalandi dorsalis
TTAAAGTATTTAACATATATAGTCTGTGTTCAGTATACAAACACAGCAGGGTGAAGGTTCATTCCAGCCTCATCCTGAGTCTTCACAGGTTGAACATCCTATTTCCTCTGTAATAAAGCTGCATTATTTGGTTTTGAGCAATGAGCGGAAAACATGACATCTCATATATCTCGACTTAAGATCCACTTACTTATTTATTATAGAGCCTTTGACCACATCACACAGTCTTCATTAGCAGGTGGAGATAGAGAAGTGACCAGACTATTAGAACATTTGACAGCTCAATTACACCTCCATGATAACTACATGTGATGCGTTATAGTCCTCTGCTGGCTACTTGGCCCGAGTCCGGCCCATATACCTCCAGCTGATTGTGGCTGTGATCCTCCAGTACTGGCTAACATCCAGGCCGATTTTCTGTGTGTGCACCAGAATTGGTCCAGATGTGGAAGTAACATCTGACAGTTGTGCTGTATGTGGGCCGGACTTGGGCCGAGGAACCGGGCATATATTGAGCCAGAAGAAATACAAATATGTGGCT
>NW_019438149.1:0-779 GCF_002814215.2 Seriola lalandi dorsalis
CATGCCTATGCATTACTACAGAAAGACGTTTTTTGTCGTTTTTATGCCATACTATACTATGACGTTTTATGCCATACTATATTATGACGTTTTATGCCTCAACATACTATGAAGTTTTTGTCGTTTTTATGCCATACAATACTATGACGTTTTATGCCATACTATACTATGACGATTTATGCCATACAATACTATGACGTTTTTTCACGTTTTCATGCCTTGTTATATAAAGACGTTTTTTGTCGTTTTTATGCCTTGTTATAGAAAGACGTTTTATGCCTTACCACAATATGACATTTTTTGTTGTTTTTATGCCTTACTACACTATGAAGTTTTTTGACGTTTTTACGCCATACTATACTATGACGTTTTATGCCTTACTACACTATGACGTTTTTTGACATTTTTATGCCATACTATACTATGACGTTTTATGCCTTACTATACTATGACGTTTTTTGACGTTTTTATGCCTTGTTATAGAAAGACGTTTTTTGTCGTTTTAATGCCATACTATACTATGACGTTTTATGCCATACTATATTATGACGTTTTATGCCTCAACATACTATGAAGTTTTTTGTCATTTTTATGCCATACTATACTATGACGATTTATGCCATACTATACTATGACGTTTTTTCACATTTTCCTTCCTTGTTATAGAAAGACGTTTTTTGACGTTTTTATGCCATACTATACTATAACGTTTTCTGCCATACTATACTATGACGTTTTTTGTCGTTTTTATGCATTACTACACTTTGATGTTTTTTGTC
>NW_019438150.1:0-702 GCF_002814215.2 Seriola lalandi dorsalis
ATTATGTGCACTGAAGTAAAACAAGACTGTCTAACATCTTTTATTTAGATTGAAACTATGTTTTTACAAAGAATCAAAACGTACTGGTGTATTCCTCTCAACCGTAAAGGACCATAGTCAGTGCGGTACATGTTGCAGGCAGAACACAATGAGGCAGAGCGGCTCCAACCCAGGACGGTCGATCTCCCAGAGCCGTCTGGTAACCTACAGTGAATCACAAATGGTAAATGCTATGGTTTATTATAAATGTAATGTAATCAAAACAAATTAGTGATTAGTTTGTCCAGTGAGAATGCTACCTGTGGTATCTCCTAGCAGCAGATGTTCTCAGCGTCTGTTGGCATGGTTCCACAGTTTCCACAGGAACACCTGTCCAAAATATAGAGAAAAATGGAAACAATCACCAGAATATAAAGCTTGTGAAATTCAAACACTGACAGACAGTGGACCTAAGGTGGGTAAGAAGTAAGCTTGGCTACATATCAAGCGCATATAACAGGTAATTTATAACATGTCACTTATTGCATATAATGTGGAGCTTGACAACAGTGTAGTGTAGAAAACTGCACAGTTCAGTCTTTGACTAAAGATTACTGTTGCTGTCAGACATGTTTATGCTGATTTACAGCTTTCATTGTAATACACAAAATAAATTTACTACATAAAGGAAGATGTCATGATGAGCATCTCTGCTCAAAACAT
>NW_019438151.1:0-637 GCF_002814215.2 Seriola lalandi dorsalis
TCTCTCTCTCTCTCTCTCTCTCTCTCTCTCTCTCTCTCTCTGGTAAATCTACATAATGAAGCTCCATTCACACTTTTAGCTCACTGGGTAAAAGAGCTGTGTGTGTGTGTGTCCACATGTTCAACAGATGCTTATATTATTGTTTGTTCTCTTGAGACTGAGGTGATAAATACCATCGTCTGTCTGTCTGTCTGTCTGTCTGTCTGTCTGTCTGTCTGTCTGTCTGTCTGTCTGTCTGTCTGTCAGTCAGTCAGTCAGTCAGTGTAGAGGCCATGAGTGAAGTAATCTGTTGTTGGGCAGAACAGGGCAGGGAGGAGAGGGGTGTTTGTTTAAGTCTTGGCTAATCACTGCATTGTGAGAGGAGCAGTGAAGAGGCATTTCTTATTTCTTCAACTGTGTCCTCTTCCTCACTTTATCAGCTGTGACACTGGATGTTGGGCCACTGATGCTTCAACCTTTTCACCCAAGGATTACATTAACACTACTTAATGGTCTTATTTAATACATACGAATAAACATAATTGCAGTTTGGATTATGTTCACTGACAATATTGTCCCTAGTCTATGAAGTGTGATGTACGCGTCCAGCACACAGAGATCATATATAGGTGGTCAGGGTGGAGGTAAACTGCAGCCC
>NW_019438152.1:0-571 GCF_002814215.2 Seriola lalandi dorsalis
GTTATGTATTTTCATCACTTACTATACTATTATGTTTTTCTGCATTTTTATGCCTCACTATACTATGACGTTTTATGACATTTTTATGCCATTTTATATCATGACATTTTATGACATATTATTCTATTATGTTTTTTGGCATTTTTATGACATACTATACTATTACGTTTTTCAGCATTTTTATGACATACTATACTATGACGTTTTTTGACATTTTAATGACTTACTATACTATGACGTTTATTCATATGCATTTTCGTTACTTACTATACTATGACGTTTTTTTGACATTTTTATGACATACTATACTATGAAATTTTTTGACATTTTTATGCCATACTATACTATGACACTTTTATGCCTTATTATACTATGACATTTTCTGAGAATGTTATGCCATACTGTACTATGACGTTTTTTTGACATTTTTATAACATACTATACTATGACGTTTTTTGAAAATTTTATGCCATACTATACTATGACGTTTTATGACATTTTTATGCCTTACTATACTATGACGTTTTATGACATTTTTATGCCTTACTATACTATGATGTTTATTGTTATG
>NW_019438153.1:0-730 GCF_002814215.2 Seriola lalandi dorsalis
TTTTATGCTTTACTATACTACGACGTTTTTATGACTTTTTATGCCTTACTATACTATGTCGTTTTATGACTTTTGATGCCTTACTATACTATGTCGATTGGATGACTTTTTATGCCTTGCTATACTATGACTTTTTTATGACTTTTTAATGCCTTACTTTACTATGACATATTTAATTACTTTTTATGCCTTACTATACTATGACTTTTTTATGACATTTTATGCCTTGCTATACTATGACATTTGTATGATTTTTTATGCCTTATTATACTATGACTTTTTATGACTTTTTATGCCTTACTATACTGTGACATATTTAATGACTTTTTATGCCTTACTATACTATGTTGTTTTATGACTTTTTATGCCTTACTATACGATGACTTTTTTATGATTTTTTATGCCCTGCTATACTATGACTTTTTTATGACTTTTTATGCCTTACTATACTGTGACTTTCTTATGACTTTGTAATTCCTTACTATACTGTGACATATTTAATGACTTTTTATGCCTTACTATACTATGTCGTTTTATGATTTTTTATGCCTTACTATACTATGACTTTTTTATGACTTTTTATGCCTTACTATATTATGTCGTTTTATGACTTTTTATGCCTTACTATACGATGACTTTTTTATGATTTTTTATGCATTACTATACTATGTTGTTTTTATGACTTTTTATGCCTTACTATACTGTGACATATTTAATGACTTTTTATGCC
>NW_019438154.1:0-902 GCF_002814215.2 Seriola lalandi dorsalis
AAAAAGTCATAGTATAGTAAGTCATAAAAAAGTCATAGTACAGTAAGTCATAAAAAAGTCATAGTATAGTAAGGCATAAAAAAGTCATAGTATAGTAAGTCATAAAAAATTCATAGTATAGTAAGGCATAAAAAAGTCATGATAAGTCATAGAAAAGTCATAGTATAGTAAGGCATAAAAAAGTCATAGTATAGTAAAGCATAAAAAGTCATAGTATAGTAAGGCATAAAAAAGTCATGATAAGTCATAATAAAGTCATAGTATAGTAAGTCATAAAAAGTCATAGTATAGTAAGCCATAAAAAAGTCATAGTATAGTAAGTCATAAAAAAGTCATAGTACAGTAAGTCATAAAAAAGTCATAGTATAGTAAGCCATAAAAAAGTCATAGTATAGTAAGTCATAAAAAATTCATAGTATAGTAAGGCATAAAAAAGTCATGATAAGTCATAGAAAAGTCATAGTATAGTAAGGCATAAAAAAGTCATAGTATAGTAAAGCATAAAAAGTCATAGTATAGTAAGGCATAAAAAAGTCATAGTATAGTAAGGCATAAAAAAGTCATAGTACATAAGTCATAAAAAGTCAGTATAGTAAGGCATAAAAATGTCATAGTATAGTAAGTCATAAAAAGGTCATAGTACAGTAAGGCATAAAAAGTCATAGTATAGTAAGGCATAAAAAAGTCATAAGTCAAAGAAAAGTCATAGTATAGTAAGACATAAAAAAGTCATAGTATAGTAAGGCATAAAAAAGTCATAGTATAGTAAAGCATAAAAAGTCATAGTATAGTAAGGCATAAAAAAGTCATGATAAGTCATAGAAAAGTGATAGTATAGTAAGTCATAAAAAGTCATAGTATAGTAAGTCATAAAAATGTCATAGTACAGTAAGTAATAAGAA
>NW_019438155.1:0-473 GCF_002814215.2 Seriola lalandi dorsalis
GACTACCCTTCTAAAGCACAACATGGGTCAAAAATGACCCGTATTCATTTCCTATGTGATTTCATGCATGGCTGTGTTTCTTTGCTATATCATTTAAAATATATTAATTTAATCATTTAATATTTCAAAGTATTCATTACATATCTTGTTTTTGATTACCATATACCACGTTGGAACTAAAATAGGTTTTGTATCACTACATCAAGTTTACACACATGGGTCAAAACCTTTTATTTATAAAATACTTGCAGTTAGGAACGGTTACTGTGGACAACTTTTCACTTGTCAGACCTAAACTGGACAGGCTGCTTTTTCACATCTGATTCATGTAAGTATTTTTTTTTACAATTGTTTTACCTAAGAAAAATATCTTCTAAATATCTTCTATATCTAAAATATAACATAACATTTGAACATTATCCCTACCTGGTGGGAAAGATAAATATGCCCAGTATTACATTAGCATATTCCAT
>NW_019438156.1:0-884 GCF_002814215.2 Seriola lalandi dorsalis
ACATAGTATAGTATGGCATAAAAAGTCATACAAAAGACATAGTATATTAAGGCATAGAAGGGACATAGTATAGTAAAGCATAAAAAGTCATAAAACATTAAAGAACATTAAGGCATAAAAAGGACATAGTATAGCAAGGCATAAAAAGTCATAAAAACATCATAGTATAATAAGGATTAAAAGTTCATAAAAAACGTCATAGTATAGTAAGGCATAACAAAGACATAGTATAGTATGGTATAAAAACAATATCATATATTGAGGCATAAAAAGACATTGTAGAGTATTGCATAAAAAGGCATAAAAACGTCATAGTATAGTATGTCATAAAAAGTCATGAAAACGTCATAGTATAGTAAGGCATAAAGAGTCATAAAAAGTCATAGTATAGTAAGGCATGAAAAGTCATAAAAACGTCATAGTATAGTAAGGCATAAAAAGTCATAGTATAGAAAGGCATTAAAAGTCATTAAAACGACATAGTATAGTAAGGCATGAAAAGTCATAGTATAGTAAGGCATAAAAAGTCATAAAAAGGACATAGTATAGTAAGGCATAAAAAGTCATAAAAACGTCATAGTATATTAAGGCATAAAAAGTCATTAAAACGACATAGCATAGTAAGGTATAAAAACGACATAGTATAGTGAGGCATGGAAAGTCATAAAATCGACATAGTATAGTAAGGCTTAAAAAGTCATAAAAACGTCATAGTATAGTAAGGCATAAAAAGTCATAGTATAGAAAGCCATTAAAATTCATAAAAACGTCATAGTATATTAAGGTATAAAAACGTCATAGTATATTAAGGCATAAAAAGTCATAAAAATGTCATAGTATAGTAAGGCTTAAATAGTCATAAAAACATCATAGTATAGTAAGGC
>NW_019438157.1:0-489 GCF_002814215.2 Seriola lalandi dorsalis
TCATAGTATAGTATGGCATAAAAAGGTAATAAAACATCATAGTATAGTATAACATAAAATTTAAAAAAACGTCTTAGTATAGTTTGCCATAAATTTTCAAAAAACGTCATAGTATAGTTTGCCATAAATTTTCAAAAAACGTCATAGTATAGTATGGCCTAAAAATCTAAAAAAAAAAACGTCATAGTATAGTATGGCATAAATTTAAAAAAAAAAACGCCATACTATACGATGGCATAAAATGTCAAAAAAACGTCATACTATACTATGGCATAAAATGTCAAAAAAACGCCATACTATACTATGGCATAAAATGTCAAAAAAACGTCATACTATACTATGGCATAAAATGTCAAAAAAACGTCATAGTATAATATGGCATAAAATGTCAAAAAACGTCATGGTATAGTAAGGCCTAAATTTAAAAAAAACGCCATACTATACTATGGCATAAAATGTCAAAAAAACGTCATACTATACTATGGCATA
>NW_019438158.1:0-578 GCF_002814215.2 Seriola lalandi dorsalis
TAAAAACACTGAATGAAGCAGTTTGACATTTAAAGTCAGTGTTTGAGCGACGCTGTACGGAGGACAGAGACTCAGGGAAGAGTTGGAGCTGAGATTGATGCTAACCTTTGTTCTGATTGTTTCTCTGATAACTTATGAACCAGATGTTCAGGAGGGTTTTACCAGCAGCTGAATTCTCCACAGAGGTGTCCTCCTCTCCATAACAAACACACCAGTAGAAACACCCAGAAAGCAGTTTACCTTTATAAATCAGAGATTCACCGACGCTCTTCAGTGACACAGGACAGGACGTCTCCAGCAGCTGGGAGCTGAGCTGTCTAACATTTCCTCAGCTTGTTTCTCTGATAACTTCAGATCCAGACGTCCGACGACTAAAAACCTTCATCTGGTTCAAATATAGAGCTGAAAACCACCAAGGTGTAAAAAGTGTATGTGGCTTAAAACTAGATAAAAGTCAATGTTGAGCTTCTGTCAGACAAACACACTGACACATGATCATAGAGGATATGATGTCACTGACAGGAGACCAATGACACGGAGCGTTACCATGATTAAAGTCACAGATTTCTCTGGTTTGA
>NW_019438159.1:0-523 GCF_002814215.2 Seriola lalandi dorsalis
TTCTATGAAAATATTACATGATTGACACTAGAAACAGGTCTATGGCTGTTTAGGGCATTGTGTTGATGTCTCTAACTGAAGGTTAAGTTTTAGAGTTCATTTCATAGTCTTCTGGAAGTGTGGTGGGGTATAAATGGATGGAGGACAACACTGGCTACCACTGGATCACTCTGCATAAGCCAGGAGTAACCTCTGCAGTCCAATAATTTACACTGACTGTGTGACTGACCACTGTATAACATACTTTGAGACACATCTATGGATTAGCTGTCGACCGCAGATCAATTCGTTTGATTCGCTTCCCTCGTTGATCTAGTGGAGACTTTATCTAAAGCGTGGAGAGAGTTCTTCATCCTGACTGTCAATACTTCAGAGAGGGTTAAATTTCCTTAGCAGGGTCAAGGAGTGGATTTTTCTTTAATGCTAAGCAACTGTAGACCTCCATGTTATAAAAAAAAAAAAAAATTGCTAGGAAAGACTAGATGCTATTCACTATTGTATACGTTCTCATGCTCTACTAACC
>NW_019438160.1:0-556 GCF_002814215.2 Seriola lalandi dorsalis
CGACAGAAACTCCTGTGGCACTAATTCTGCAGGACCCTCTTTCATTAAGGTGTTTTTATATGCACATTAATACGAAATGCATAAATATGCATTCATGAATTAGTTGGAGAACACAGCAGAAAGATAATATGGATAATTTCAAGAGGATTCTCAGCAAACCTGCTGCGGGACAGTTTGTATAGGCAGGTGTGAAGCTGTCAATCAAACCCACATGGACTGGGACCATCCAGAAAAGGTGGGTCTGTTTACATCAAAGTAGTTTGTGTTTGTAGATATGTGATTTTAGCAGAATTCAAAATGCTAAACGTATACGTGCTGATAGTGACACGACGACGTCACCGTGGGAGCACAGCTCTGATCGATCAGGTTTATCTATCACGTTTATCACACAAGACTGTCCTGGTGCTACCTGTCCATCATTATTTATGAAGTATGAAGTCACATTGACACTTGTAACAACACAAAGAACAAAAATATCCAGCAGCCTTGGGATAAATCCTCACTCAACAGTATGTCATGTGGTTCACTCCATGTATTTAGATGAAAATGGTGTTTT
>NW_019438161.1:0-491 GCF_002814215.2 Seriola lalandi dorsalis
GATAAGAGGTGCCAGTTGTGTGTGTGTGTGTGTGTGTGTGTGTGTGTGTGTGTGTGTGTGCATGTGTGTGTGTGACTGACGCTCTTTCACACTAAATTGAAACTCACACACGTCACATGACCCCTACTGTTCTGTTGCCTCTGGTAACACTGTTTGTCATTTAGGAGTTGACACTGCATTCACTTCAAACCCCTGCAGTCATACTGTAAACTTAACTATCACCACTATCTGTCTAATGCACACCCGGCCCCTAATAGTCACCAGCAACAAGTCTTAAAGGGATAGTTCGGTTATTAATAATTTGTGTGAGGTACTTATACATACAGTCAGTGTATTACCTGCAGTAGACTTGAGTTGGTTCGTTCCCAGTCTGGAGAAGCAGTCTCCAGCATCCACACTGACTCACTGAGCACTGACACTGAGGTGTTTTTGAAACAGATAATGTTTAATTGCATTAACATTTCACCAGGATACTGAAACTAAAAGAAGTT
>NW_019438162.1:0-588 GCF_002814215.2 Seriola lalandi dorsalis
CTGGCTCAGAACTTGATCTGTATTTTTTCTATAATTAGTACCAAATTAAATCAGTATAGCAAAAGAATCTCCTCCTACTGTGACTCGCTATACAACAAATAAACACTGAGGATGAGATTTAATAAAAGAGCAAATTCACACATATACATATATAGTTAAATACATAAAGATTGTCTGTGGTCAAAGTCAGTTCAGTTTTTTGTGGATAATTCAGAGTAACTGGGGTTTGTGTTTTTTAAATGTAATTAATCACCTCAGCCCTGCTGTCAGAACACACCCTCTGAAACTGAATCCTAATAATGCTAATAAACCAAAGCCTTGATAGCTGACTGTGAGACTGACAGAAAAACTCTACTAACCCCTGTCTCCCTCTGGAGGAGGAGGAGGAGGAGAAGGCCATGCTGCAAGCAGAGAGGGCCCCACCGTCTCCCGAGGAGGGCGTCGGCTCCGAGGGCCACGTAGATAGATCTGACACGGTGCCGGCCCCACCGTCTCCGGCACAGTCCCAGATCAGAACCAGCTCTGCAGACCGGTCTTCATAGTAATCAGTCAGTCAGTCAGTCAGTCAGTCAGTCAGTCAGTCAGTCA
>NW_019438163.1:0-649 GCF_002814215.2 Seriola lalandi dorsalis
TGTCGACATGTCCTTTATCGACGTATGGCAGATAACCCGAAAACAATGTGCCCCTGGCTCCAGCTGTCGCTGGCGGGTCGGATAGAAAGTGAACTTTAGACATTAGACGTACATGCTGAGGCATGTAGCAGCCCTTTTTATGTTTGCCATTCAGTCCGGGCCTTCTGTCTCCTGCCATACTCCACCTGCCCACCAGATGTCCCTGGACTTTATTCCTGTTATCTCCTTTAGCATAGGAAACCATTGTAGTTTCCCCACAGCAGACCCACAATGTAGAAACAACAGAGCAGCTGTTTTATGTTTATGATCCTTGTCTGATCGACCAAAGCCCTAATCAATAAATATAGATCAGTCAGGAGTTGTCATGAAGAACAAACAGACTGAATTTATAGTTAATAATAACATCATCATAACAAAATACTATAGTCTATACATGTTGTTGTTTCACTACATCACCTCCTGTCAAAAGTGTTTATATCAGCAAACTATGTACTTATGTCTGAATATCATTTATTCTGATCTCTTGCTCAGTTCCTTATTTCTATTTAATTATTATTTTAATGGCTCATATTTCTCTACATGTATATTCCTTCATCTTTATCTTATATCAACATTTCAGTCCTGTTTTGTGTTTGTGGTTAGGAAAGGA
>NW_019438164.1:0-463 GCF_002814215.2 Seriola lalandi dorsalis
TCACAGACCTGTCCTGTGTAGCTTTATCTCGGGTTTCCAAACGATATCCAGCAGTCTGCGCTGACGATCGATCTCTTCCTCGTACTCGACGATAGTTTTTCGATGTTAGTATTCTGTAAAACAACTACACCATTGTCTTCAGGCTAAATCCACACATCCTTAGAGCTAACACCACTCGCGCGCTTTCATTGTTTACTTCCGCTGGGTGTCACACTGTTAAGTTCCGGAAGTGGACGTGAGTTCGATTTATTTTCGCCTTCAGTTATTATTGAACATCTGCGCTGCCTCATTTTAGAGGGAAATTATGTCATTTTCTCTGTACTTCCACTTTCTTTTTTAAGCTGTTATGTGTAAAAATATATTCACCAAAGTAACTGCAGTTGTCCAGTATAGTAAATGTAGTGGTCTAAAGATAAAACATTTGGTGGTAAAATGTAGGAAAGTGGAAGTAATAAGAAGAAAA
>NW_019438165.1:0-559 GCF_002814215.2 Seriola lalandi dorsalis
AATTATTAAATTATATAAATAATACATACTGTTGTCATAACACCACCATACTACTATCATATTACTTTATACTATCTTCTATTTTGTTACATTTTATAGTAACATATAGCATATTTTTTGTGAGATTTATTATTATTACTCATGTTTTTGTCGCATTGACAGTATATCATTTAAATGATTATATATTTTGTTTTTTAAAATTATTTTATTTTTATTACATTTTCCTTATGATTATATTTATATAACATCATCATTGTCATACATACGAAAACATCACGTCAAAAACTACACACACATGCACATACATCATAGACACATACCATACACATCATATTCTTTTCAGTATCTCTGAATATGAACATGTTTGTCCATTATATGAACCCTTTGTGTCACACTTGTTTTTGTTATGCTTAGTCACGAATAAAAATAAAAAAAAAAAGAAAAGAAAAGAGATTGAATGGCAATTTTGAAATGAGTATGGACTGATTTTTTTTTTTTTCCAACAGTTTTACAAATAGCAGTGAGAATTATTAAGGCAGCTGATAATGACATGACCACA
>NW_019438166.1:0-507 GCF_002814215.2 Seriola lalandi dorsalis
TGGGCATTTTCACAATTCATCTGATATTTTATAGACAAAACGACTCAACTAGTCAATTTTCAGAAAATTAATCTGCAACTATTTTGATCGTTAAATAATCATCTTAATTTTTTAAAGTAAAATGCCTCACATTTGCTGTTTCTAACTTCCCTAATGTGAGGATTTGGTTCTTTTCTTTGCCATACACGATACAAAACTAGATATGTTTAGATGTCGGACAACTGTAAAGACAGAACAAGACATCTGAATATGTCACCTTGGTCTGCGGGGAAGTTATAACGGTGATTATATGCTATTTTCCGGCCTTTCATAAACTAAAACAATCAAACAAATAATCATCGAGTTTCTTCCGGTTTGACGATCTAGGCGATGGCGGCATAGGAAAGTTGCTCCCGACATTTCGAAGTAAAATTACCCACAAAAACCCGAATAAGTTTAAAAAAAACGTGAGTACAGTTGAATTTAGGACGGTGGGTTTCGAGAATGCCTAAATATCAGTCGAAAAAG
>NW_019438167.1:0-697 GCF_002814215.2 Seriola lalandi dorsalis
GTAGCCCACTGCGCTATGCGACGCCCCGTCAGTTGCCTTTTTTAGCAGGTTTACCTGTGTTTAAAAAAACCTTGCTAATGTTGGTGTAAAAGGTCAAACTGAGTTGACTTTAACAAACTCCATCCTGCAACATGATCCTACAGATGAACCAACACCTGAACACAAACTGAACATTAGAACCTTCATTTACTGCAGGACTGACTTAGTTTACTGAGTGTTCCTAATAAATTGGACACTGTCTTTATAAATCTAACCATAGACTGTGGGTTTTAAAGCTCAGAGTGAGCTGCTCCACCGTTGCCATCTTGGCAGTGCCTGACTCCACCCCTAACTCCTAAAGAGGAGTGTTTGTGGAGCTGAGACTTCGCTTCATGTCGGTTTGAGGAAAACATACACTCACCCACCCGTCAGTCAAAGATGCCACACCCTCAATTCTCCATAACTTAACTTAATAAAATAAAATAAGATGTACCTTTATTGATCCCCTGTAGAGGAAATTTAAATTGACACGGCACCACAGAAGAATAGCAGCACAAGGGGGAAAATATAATACAGAATAAAATAAGAATCGAAACAGAATCAGGAATAAAAAAGATAAATTAGAAAATACTATATACATGTGCAAAATAATATATATAAAGTCTGGAGTTCTGGACCAGGTGTAGACTCAGTCTGGTTTCCTGGTTTAAACTACACT
>NW_019438168.1:0-665 GCF_002814215.2 Seriola lalandi dorsalis
ACTTTTTATGCCTTACTATACTATGACATTTTTATGACTTTTTGTGCCATAATATACTATGTCGTTTTTATGACTTTTTATGCCATACTATACTATGACTTTTTATGCCTTGGTATAATATGACGTTTTTATGACTTTTTGTGCCATACTATACTATGTCGTTTTTATGACTTTTTATGGCATGCTATACTATGCCGTTTTTATGACTTTTTATGCCTTGCCATAGTATGACTTTTTATGCCTTGCCATACTATGATGTTTTTATGACTTTTTATGCCTTACCATACTATGTCATTTTTAGGACTTTTTATGCCATACTATACTATGTCGTTTTTATGACTTTTTATGCCTTACAATACTATGACTTTTTATGCCTTACCATACTATGACTTTTTTGTCTTAGTATACTATGACTTTTTTATGACTTTTTATGCCATAATATACTATGTCGTTTTTATGACTTTTTATGCTTTACTATAGTATGACTTTTTATGCCTTAGTATACTATGACGTTTTTATGACTTTTTATACCTTACCATACTATGACTTTTTATGCCATACCGTACTATGACTTTTTATGCCTTACTATACTATGACGTTTTTATGACTTTTTATACCTTACCATACTATGACTTTTTATGCCATACCGTACTATGACTTTTTAT
>NW_019438169.1:0-808 GCF_002814215.2 Seriola lalandi dorsalis
TGACCTTTTATGCCTTAATATACTATGATGTTTTTTTAACATTTTATGCCATACTATACTATGACGTTTTTTGACATTTAATGCCATACGATACAATGACGTTTTTTGTCATTTTTATACCTTCGAATACAATTTCATTTGATTCCTTACCATACTATGATGTTTTTATGACCTTTTATCCCTTAATATACTATGATGTTTTTTTGACATTTTATCCCATACTATACTATGACGTTTTTTGTCATTTTTATGTCTTCCAATACAATTTCATTTGATTCCTTACCATACTATGATGTTTTTATGACCTTTTATTCCTTAATATACTATGATGTTTTGACATTTTATGCCATACTATACTATGACGTTTTTTGACATTTTTGTGCCATACTATACAATGACGTTTTTGGTCATTTTTATGCCTTCCAACACAATTTCATTTGATTCCTTACCATACTATGACGTTTTTATGACCTTTTATGCCTTAATATACTATGATGTTTTTTTGACATTTTATGCCATACTATACTATGACGTTTTTTGACATTTTTGTGCCATACTATACAATGACGTTTTTTGTCATTTTTATGCCTTCCAATACAATTTCATTTGATTCCTTACCATACTATGACGTTTTTATGACCTGTTATGCCTTAATATACTATGATGTTTTTTGACATTTTATGCCATGCTATACTATGACGTTTTTTGACATTTTTGTGCCATACTATACAATGACTTTTTTTTTTCATTTTTATACCTTCGAATACAATTTAATTTGATTCCTTACCATACTATGACGTTTTTATGA
>NW_019438171.1:0-2353 GCF_002814215.2 Seriola lalandi dorsalis
TTACGTTTTAAGCCATAATATACTATGACGTTTTTCATGTTTTTTATGCCTTACTAAAATATGATTTTTTTTTTCAATTTTTATGCCTTGCTATACTATGACATTTTAAGCCATACTATACTATGAAGTATTTCATGTTCTTTTTTTCCTTACTAAACTATGATTTTTTTTCCATTTTTATGCCTTGCTATACTATGACTTTTTTGACGTTTTAAGCCATACAATACTATGACGTTTTTCATGTTTTTTATGCCTTACTAAACTATGATTTTTTTTCCATTTTTATGCTTTACTATACTATGACGTTTTTTGACATTTTAATCCATACTATACTATGACGTTTTTCATGTTTTTTATGCCTTACTAAACTATGATTTTTTTTCCATTTTTATGCTTTACTATACTATGACGTTTTTTGACATTTTAAGCCATACTATACTATGACGTTTTTCATGTTTTTTATGCCTTACTAAACTATGATTTTTTTTCCATTTTTATGCTTTACTATACCATGACTGTTTTTGACATTTTAAGTCATACTATACTATGACGTTTTTCATGTTTTTTATGCCTTACTAAACGATGATTTTTTTTTTTCATTTTAATGCCTTGCTATACTATGACTTTTTTTGACGTTTTTAGCCATACTATACTGTGACGTTTTTCATGTTTTTAGTGCCTTACTAAAATTTGATTTTTTTTTAATTTTTATGCCTTGCTATACTATGACGTTTTCAAGCCATACTATACTATGACGTTTTTCATGTTTTTTATGCCTTACTAAAGTATGATTTTTTTTCCATTTTTATGCCTTGCTATACTATGACTTTTTTTGACGTTTTAAGCCATACTATACTATGACATTTTTATGCCTTACTAGACTATGATTTTTTTTCCCATTTTTATGCCTTGCTATACTATGACGTTTTAAGCCATACTATGACGTTTTAAGCCATACTATACAATGACGTTTTTCATGTTTCTTATGCCTTACTAAACCATGATTTTTTTTCCATTTTTATGCCTTGCTATACTATGACTTTTTTTTGACGTTTTAAGCCAAACTATACTATGACGTTTTTTATGCTTTACTAAAATATGATTTTTTTTCAATTTTTATGCCTTGCTATACTATGACTTTTTTTTGACATTTTAAGCCATACTATACTATGACATTTTTTATGCCTTACTAAACTAATATGTTTTTTCCATTTTTATGCCTTGCTATACTATGACTTTTTTTTGACGTTTTAAGCCATACTATACTATGACGTTTTTCATGTTTTTTATGCCTTACTAAAATATGAATTTTTTTTTCAATTTTTATGCCTTGCTATACTATGACGTTTTCAAGCCATACTATACTATGACGTTTTTCATGTTTTTTATGCCTTACTGAACTATGATTTTTTTCCCATTTTTTTGCCTTGCTATACTATGACTTTTTTTGACATTTTAAACCATACTATACTATGACATTTTTTTATGCCTTACTAAACTATGATTTTTTTTTAATTTTTATGCCTTGCTATTCTATGACTTTTTTTGACGTTTTAAGCCATACTATACTATGACGTTTTTCATGTATTTTATGCCTTACAATACTATGGCGTTTTTAGGCATTTTCATTCCTTATTCTACTTTGACGTTTTTATGCCTCATTTTTGACATTTTTATCCTTACTATACTATGATTTTCTTTTGCCATACTATACTATGACATTTTTTTTCACAATTTTGGCCTTACTATACTATGACTTTTTTTGACAATTAATGCCTTACTATACTGACTTTTTTTGACGTTTTAAGCCATACTATACTATGACGTTTTTCATGTTTTTTATGCCTTACTAATCTATGATTTTTTTTTTCCATTTTCATGCCTTGCTATACTATGACGTTTTAAGCCATACTATACTATGACGTTTTTCATGTTTTTTATGCCTTACTAAACTAATATTTTTTTTCCATTTTTATGCCTTGCTATACTATGACTTTTTTGACGGTTTAAGCCATACTATACTATGACGTTTTTCATGATTTTTATGTCTTACTAAACTATGATTTTTTTTTCCATATTTATGCCTCGCTATACGATGATTTTTTTTGACGTTTTAAGCCATACTATAGTATGACGTTTTTCATGTATTTTATGCCTTACAATACTATGGCGTTTTTAGGCATTTTCATTCCTTATTCTACTTTGACGTTTTATGCCTCATTTTTGACATTTTTATCCTTACTATACTATGATTTTCTTTTGCCATACTATAGTATGACATTTTTTTTTACAATTTTGGCCTTACTATACTATGACTTTTTTTGACGTTTTAAGCCATACTATACTATGACGT
>NW_019438172.1:0-590 GCF_002814215.2 Seriola lalandi dorsalis
GGATTGGCTGAATACTTTTATACAGATGTTCATGGTTCCCAGATGATGGACCTTAATGATCCAATGACTTTTCCTCTAGCGCCACCCTGAGGTTGATAATTATAAATACTCCATTACTTTGGTTTACGATCAAATACCTATGTAATTTGTGTTTTCTGCTAAATAATTAATTATTCAGTTATTGCCAAGCTAACACGCTCTCTGTGGTCATCATCTGTAGGATAGCAACCATCACGCCGCAGCATCTTTCAGACATCAGCTCCACCCAGTGGGCGCCGCGCAGCAGTAAGTAAACTCCTTTCAAATCCGATGGAAACTTGACAACCATGAAAAGAGATTCACTGTTGCTGGTGAAAGTACATTTAAGGAAATTTAAGGCCCATGAAACCTTTGGTGAGGTTGATGCAGGAGCGTTGAAGAGCGTCATGGTAACTCATAATGTTGTTGCTCTAAGACTAACATCGTCATGATCGTTATCACCATCACTTTCTGTAGTGACGTCATACGTGAGGACGTTCCGGAAAACTCATCGACTGTCCACGAGGCGCTGAGGATGAACCTTCCCCACCACCTGGTCCTTCAGCACGTCC
>NW_019438173.1:0-459 GCF_002814215.2 Seriola lalandi dorsalis
AAAAGTGTACAAAGTAAAATATCAGGTTTCCTTAGTTTTAAACCTTTTCCTTTTAGTTTCAAAATACTCTTCTATACCTTAATGTTGAGTAAAAAATACCCTTTTGTACCTTTAAATTCACCAAAAATACCTTTTGGGCTTCTAAGTTACACCAAATACCTTTTAACTTTCTTTCAAGTAGAATAAGTACCTTAAAACACAGTTTCAATCACATACAAAAAATCAAAATCACTCAATGTAAACCTGTGGGCCCACACACACATTCACTTCTTACTCATCAGATTTAACCCTGTTGCACGACTGATTTGAAACTGGGGTGCGGTGACGCCTAAAAACTTTAATGGCCGCTTCACTCTGCCATGAGCAGAAACAAAAAGCATGTGCATACAAGTTCAGTTAGTTCAGTTAGTACTCACAAATCCCAAACAAGTTGTTAGTGGGGACAGCAGTCACAGGGGC
>NW_019438174.1:0-510 GCF_002814215.2 Seriola lalandi dorsalis
GCATTAAAATGTCAAAAAAAGTCATAGTATAGTATGGCAAAAAATTTCAAAAATACATCATAGTATTTTAAGGTATAAACGGTCATAAAAACATCATAGTATGTTGAGGAATAAAACAATATAGTATAGTAAGCTATAAAAATGCCAAAAAACTTCACAGTACAATATGGCATAAAAATGTCAAAAGAAGTCATAGTATACTATGGCAAAAAATATCAAAAAAACATCATAGTATTTTAAGGCATAAACGGTCATAAAATCATCATAGTATGATAAGGAATCAACTCACATAGTATAGTGAGCTATAAAAATGCCAAAAAACTTCACAGTACAATATGGCATAAAAATGTCAAAAAACGTCATAGTATAGTATGGCAAAAAATATCAAAAATACATCATAGTATTTTAAGGCATGAACGGTCATAAAAACATCATATTATGTTGAGGAATAAAACGACATAGTATAGTAAGGCATAAAAATGCCAAAACACATCACAGTACAATATGGCA
>NW_019438175.1:0-522 GCF_002814215.2 Seriola lalandi dorsalis
TGACATCAGCAACAACCTCCAGAGGGCAGGAGTGAAGGTATCAGAATCTACTGTTTGCAGAAGACTTCATGAACAAAAGAACAGAGGCTAGACCAGAAGATGCAAACCACTCATTAGCAAGAAGAATAGGAAGGCCAGGCTGGTTTTATGGACTGATAAGGTAAAGATTAACCTTTACCAAAGTGATGGAAAGGCATGAGCAGATCCATGATCCCAAACATACAAGTTCATCTGTGAAACACGGTGGAGGTAATGTCATGGCTTGGGCTTGCATGGCTTCTTCTGGAACGGGCTCATTAATCTTCATTGATGATGTAACACATGATGGCAGCAGCAAAATGAACTCAGAAGTCTACAGAAACATTTTGTCTGCCAATTTAAAGAAAGATGCAACCAAACTGATTGGGAGATCATTCATCATGCAGCAAGATAATGACCCAAAATACACTGCAAAAACAACAAAGGAGTTCATCAGGGGCAAGAAGTGGAAGGTTTTCGACTGGCCAAGTCAATCTCCAGACT
>NW_019438176.1:0-507 GCF_002814215.2 Seriola lalandi dorsalis
TTTTGTGTCCTGCATTACCAAATGTCAGTAATGGGGTAACTTTGGTACAATGGTTAGGACTGTCATCTTTCATGCAGAGGGTCATGGTTTCAACTCCCACAAGGTCCTCCACCTGCATATTCCTTTATTAACATTTTTTAACCATACTATAATATGACGTTTTTCAGCATTTTTATGCCTTACTACACTAGGTAGTGGCATGCCTTGCCATACTATGACGTTTGTATTACCTTTTATGCCTTAATACATGATCTTTTTTTTTTATTTTTTTTTATGCCATACTATAGAATGATGTTTTTGGGCATTTTTATGCCTTACTATCCTATGCAGCTTCATGCCTTGCCATACAATGATGTTTTTATGACCTTTAATGCCTTAATATATGATGATGTTTTTTTTTTTTTTTGCCATACTATACTATGGCGTTTTTTGCATTTTTATGCCATACTATAGAATGATGTTTTTGGGCATTTTTATGCCTTACTATACTATGCAGCTTCATGCCTT
>NW_019438177.1:0-482 GCF_002814215.2 Seriola lalandi dorsalis
TGACTACTGTGGATGTTGAACTGGTCTTAATGGGCTGTGCTCACTGATAATGAGCCAGCAGGCCTCTGAGTTTTTTCCACAAAAAACCACAGTATCAGTGATGATGGATCAGTATCATGTCTTACATGACATTGTTATGAGCAATGATAATCAATGAGATGCTTGGCAGCTGTCAGTCATGACTTTTTTTTTACATAGTTCAGCACAGTTATAGCTAAATATGGAAATGCAGCATGTAATTCAATTCTCTAGTACACATCATGTTAATGTTGTTGAGTCCATATTGCTGATTAGATTTATTAACTGGACAATGTTACTGTCAGTCCTGTAGTGACATGTAATATTGATACTTCTTTGTGATCTTTGTCAAAGTACACTGTAGTCAAGAAAGAATTTAATTGAGCTAGAGGGATTGAGGGTTGTTGATGTTGGCATTTGTGTTTTTAAGTCAATGCTTCTTTGCTTCATGGTATAAATAGTAG
>NW_019438178.1:0-539 GCF_002814215.2 Seriola lalandi dorsalis
ATAGTCAAACAATAGAGGGCAGGACATGTGCATTACATCATATCAACTTTGAGCTTGTGATAGCATGTATTTGCGTCCTGTAGCCTGTCAAACTAGTACAACTTCTTCTGTCAGCTCAGCATTTTCTGAATCTAATGTCAATGTTAGAGAGAAGAAAATGTTATTGTGAAATAGTAAAACTCAAAGTCTGGTGGATGTTTTGCAAACCTCTTGAAAACTGTCCTCTATTTCTTCCACTTTGAAACCTTTGGTTCTCTTTGGCATTCAACATGACATTTACAATTTTACCCACTTAAAGGGAGAGTTGTGGCCTATTGACCCAAACATAGACTAAGCTAAGTCTTATTGGCTGTTATAAATGTACATACCTCGCTCCAGATGCCAAAGGTTTGTCCTGCCCAAACCAGAAATGCAAGTAAACCTCATCCTGAGAGTTTCAGTGAGAGCCAAGCAACACTTGAATGACAGGGAAGCTTCAACACGACATTTCACAGAGAAAAGAGTGACAGCAGAGCTGCAGGCCAGATGAGTCTCTGTTT
>NW_019438179.1:0-598 GCF_002814215.2 Seriola lalandi dorsalis
GATCAATTACCCCGGAACTAAATTTAGACCTTGGTTCCTGTGGTCGAAATGCGCACAGTTCCTCAAAAGGTTCCTGGTTCCTGGGGAAAGTTCATACGTTTGAAACACAGCTAATATGAATTGTCCATAATGCGTGTGTTTCATTGTTCCCTACAGATGTTCAGTATCTGTTCCTGATTAAAGAAGAGGTTCCCCTTGAGTTGAGCCCTCGTCTGGATCAGGAGGAACCAGAGAACCCACGTCTTAAAGAGGAACAGGAGGAACTCCGGACCAGTCAGGAGGGAGAACAGCTTCAAAGGCTGGAGGAGGCTCATGATACCAAGGTCCCACTCACTCCTGTCCATGTGAAGAATGAAGATGATGAAGAGAAACCTCAGTCTTCACAGCCTCATCCAAGCCGAACTGAAAGGAGCAGAGAGGCAGAGCCTCCATCCAGCAGCTCAGCTCAGCAGATGGAAACAGAGGCTGATGGAGACGACTGTGGAAGATATAAACCAGACAGGAACTTAGATCCACATGGTCATCTTCAACCAGACACAGATGAACAGGTCTCACAGTCCTCCGAGACTGAAGACAGTGACATTGATTGGAAGGAAAC
>NW_019438180.1:0-518 GCF_002814215.2 Seriola lalandi dorsalis
TGTTAACACCCTCTCACTTTTCCCTCTATCTTGTCCTGTTAGAGTGAGTCCACATCCTGGACCAGCAGCCGGTCCCGAACCAGCCTACTCTCTATACTCCACAGACTCTGAAGACCAGGTACTGAAGTGAGCAGCAGCAGACAGTAATACCAACATGTGTCAGCGTCACCTACACAACAACAGTGTGAACGAATGAACAGACAGTAACTGTGAAACAGGAAGTCCTTTAGAGGGACATGAAGTGACTGGTGTCTCTGTCCCCTCAGGTCACCACCCTCCATCAGGGTCTGGACCGCTGTGCTGCCTTGCTCAGTGGCATCCTTCAGGCTGATGAGGCAGGTAGAGGAGTTTAACATCATGCTCATCAATACAGCAAGTAATGCTGAGCAATCAGCTGATTGATCAATTGATTAGTTGACTGAGGTGTGTGTGTGTGTGTGTGTGTGTGTGTTAAAGCCCCGGCCAGCCTTCCTAGAGCAGTGACAGGTGGAGCAGCCAGATCCAGACCATCCACCTCA
>NW_019438181.1:0-528 GCF_002814215.2 Seriola lalandi dorsalis
TAGCTTTTGATTTGAGCATTATTTATTATACTTATTGACTCTTTCCTTTCTGGCTTATAGAATACAAAATAAGTGCGTGATCTGGAGCTGAAACAGATGTCAGATGGAGGCAAAATAATCCTTCCAGATGTTACAGTTGCCCCAAAAGGAAAGGAAACAGATAGACAGTTCACATAAAAGCCCAAATTAGATCCTCAGTGTTGGACTATTTTTAATTGACATGGTATCAGATGTAGTAGAGTAGATGTGGTGGGAACAAGGCACATTCAAATTACATGGTCTACTTAGGTTATTTTTGATCTTTAGTCTTTTCACACAGATAATCTTAAAAGAATAGTAGGTTTAACGTCAGTTTTGAAATATATAATTTTTAAAAAAAATCTTTTAGAATTTGAGCTGTAACACATTTCACTTAACATGGCTCTGTGCCATAAAGACAAATAAGTGGTTATTCGATCAAAGCATGAAAGGAGGGAAGACTTACCGGGAACACAGTGCCAGCACGTGTTGGACATACCAAACTATAGA
>NW_019438182.1:0-518 GCF_002814215.2 Seriola lalandi dorsalis
CATGTGCATCTGAAATTACTCTGTATTGGTATTTGAACTGTTAGCTCTAATACCGTTGGACTATCAAAGAGGCATATTAGTAATATTAGTACATTTTCTCATGGCACTCACAGGAAGCCAGCTGAGCCAGAGGTGAATTCTAACATACAAACATTAGTATACAATTCTCATAATGCATCCATCCAATACATTTATAGCAATTTATGACACGCTGTTAATGTGAACTTTCTAGTGTGTAATATGGATCACAGCATGTCAGCTATGGTCTTAGTCTTTATTTTCATATGGGCACATAATGCAGTTTTCAGCACTGAATATTAGAAGACAAATATTGGCTACTGCTGACTTCAGTCTGATAGTGTTCACATCAGGGAGTAATTTTAAGGTCCAATATTATATAAATAAATGTGTTGTTTGATTATAGATCAGGTCTAGGTTCTATATTAATACTGTGAAAGTATAAAAGTGCTCAGTCCACAGAGGAATGCACACAGCCTGTATTCAGAAACTGAGCCTTA
>NW_019438183.1:0-540 GCF_002814215.2 Seriola lalandi dorsalis
ATAAATGACTATCTAGAACAGCACTGAAGCTGATACATTTTTTAGCACAGAAAATAAAACAAAACAAAAAAAAACAAAAAAAATTTACCAACGCAGCAGCACAGGTTCTTTCGTCGTTATATCCACAGATGCTCACTTGCAATGTTGCTTTTTCAACTCTTCAGCATAATTTGTTTCTCGCCGTCCTACTATTAGATTACAGACACCTCTGAACTCGCCTCAAATCCTTGACTTGCCTGTGAACTGGCGTTGTTTAACTCATGATGATCTCAGTCTCGTGGGAAATTGTGTTTGTTAAAGGACACTAAAAACAGTAATATTAAATAAGTAATGACACTAGATCTTTTTACAAAATTACCTTCCCTATGCAGACATATGGAGTTAAAAAATTGACATATTGTGCAAGATTATGTTTCAAAGTTGGATTTTTTGTAAATTGCATTATTATATTATATTGCTTTTTTTGTAGTTGTTGAACAGAACCCAGAAATTTCACTTGGGCTTGTTATTTATCAATGTTGTGTTTTCAGCCTGTTTCAT
>NW_019438184.1:0-515 GCF_002814215.2 Seriola lalandi dorsalis
CCAACGGTACAGTAGGCGTTATGCATATCCTTTCAGTGATACACTGGACTCTATATTGTCTAGCAGTAATAACGGTATTTTCTCGGTCGGCATACATCCGTTCACTGTGGTTGCGTCTCACTCTCTCGTACTATCGCTTTGTTTTCGTATACGTCACACACACATATTACCCACAAAGCCACCTTCTTAAAGGAGCAGGCTTGGCTTGCAACACCTGGTTACTTAGGAGAGTTGGTTCACAACCTGATATCATCTCATGAGCATGTGATTCTTCCTGGAAGGAAAGAAGACTGTCTCTAATAGAAATGAATATCACACTGTGCCAGTGTTCAAACAAGTGTGGCGACGGAGTATAAAAAGAGACAAAGTTCACATCAGGAGGAAGTTGTGGTGGGTGGATTAAAACAGGAATATAACACACAAGAGCGGTGTTTGATTCCTGTATGAAACCAGCAGTTTATATTGTAAGCATGACAACAAAGTCATCTAATGTTGAGGAGGTATTTATTTTAACC
>NW_019438185.1:0-516 GCF_002814215.2 Seriola lalandi dorsalis
TTGCCTTACTATACTGTGACTTTTTTGCCTTTCTATACTATGAAGTTTTTTTCATTTTTATGCCATACTATACTATGACGTTTTTTGCCTTACTATACTACGACGTTTTTTTTCATTGTTAAGCCTTACTATACTATGACGTTTTTATTCATTTTTTTGCCATACTATAATATGACTGTTTTTGCCTTACTATACTATGACAGTTTTATTCATTTTTATGCCTTACTATACTATGACATTTTTTTTCATTTTTATGCCTTACTATACTATGACGTTTTTTGCCTAACTATACTATGTCATTTTTTTTATTTTTATGCCATACTATACAATGATGTTTTTTTTCATTTTTATGCCATACTATACGATGACGATTTTTTTTCTTTTTATACCATACCAAAATATGACGTTTTTTGCCTAACTTTACTATGACGTTTTTTGCCTTACTATACTATGACATTTTTTTCATTTTTTTGCCATACTATATATACTATGACGTTTTTTTTCATTTTTATGCCT
>NW_019438186.1:0-547 GCF_002814215.2 Seriola lalandi dorsalis
GTATGGCATAAAAATGAAAAAAACATCATAGTATAGTATGGCATAAAAATGCAAAAAAAACGTCATAGTATAGTATGGCATAAAACGTCATAGTATAGTATGGCATAAAACGTCATAGTATAGTATGGCATAAAAATGAAAAAAAACGTCATAGTATAGTATGGCATAAAAATGCAAAAAAAACGTCATAGTATAGTATGGCATAAAAATGCAAAAAAAATGTCATAGTATAGTATGGCATAAAAATGAAAAAAAATGTCATAGTATAGTACGGCATAAAACATCATAGTATAGTATGGCATAAAAATGCAAAAAAATGTCATAGTATAGTAAGGCATAGAAATGAAAAAAACCATCATAGTATAGTAAGGCATAAAAATGAATAAAACCGTCATAGTATAGTAAGGCATAAAAATTAGAAAAAATGACATAGTATAGTAAGGCAAAAAACGTCATAGTATAGTATGGCATAAAAATGAATAAAACCGTGATAGTATAGTAAGGCAAAAAATGTCATAGTATAGTAAGGCATAGAAATGAAAAAAAC
>NW_019438187.1:0-1032 GCF_002814215.2 Seriola lalandi dorsalis
ACTATACTATCATGTTTTTGACATTTTTATGCCTTAGTATACTATGACGATTTTTTGACAATTTTATGCCTTTCTATAGTATGACGTTTTTTTGACATTTTTATGCCTTACTATACTATGACGTTTTTGTGCCTTACTATGACATTTTTATGCCCTACTGTACTACGACATTTTTATGCCTTACTCTACTATGACGTTTTTTGACGTTTTTATGCCTTACTTTAGTATGACGTTTTTTGACAGTTTTATGCCTTACTATACTATGACCTTTTTTGACAATTTTTTGCCTTACTATACGATGACGTTTTTTGACTTTTTTATGGCTACTATACTATGATATTTTTTGAAATGTTATACCTTAATATAATATGATGTTTTTTGACGTGTTATGCCTTTCTATAGTATGACGTTTTTGTGCCTTACTATACTATGACGTTTTTTGGTGTGTTATGCCTTAATATACTAAGACGTTTTTTTGACATTTTTATGCCTTACAATACTATGACGATATTTTGCCTTACTATACGATGACGTTTTTTGACAATTTTATGCCTTACTATACGATGACGTTTTTTGACTTTTTTTTGCCTTACTATACGATGACGTTTTTTGACATTTTTATGGCTACTACACTGTGATATTTTTTGACATGTTATACCTTAATATAATATGATGTTTTTTGACGTGTCATGCCTTTTTATAGTATGACGTTTTTATGCCTTACTATACTATGACGTTTTTTGACATTTTTATCCCCTACTGTACTACGACATTTTTATGCCTTACTATACTATGACGTTTTTGGAAATTTTTATGCCTTACTATACTATCATGTTTTTGACATTTTTATGCCTTAGTATACTATGACGATTTTTTGACAATTTTATGCCTTTCTATAGTATGACGTTTTTTTGACATTTTTATGCCTTACTATACTATGACGTTTTTGTGCCTTACTATGACATTTTTATGCCCTACTGTACTACGACATTTTTATGCCTTACTCTACTATGACGTTTTTTGACGTTTTTA
>NW_019438188.1:0-534 GCF_002814215.2 Seriola lalandi dorsalis
GAATTGCCTCACAACTATTTACCTAGAAGTCCAATGCGCTATCCATTGCGCCACAGAGCCAGTTGACCTTGCAAAGCAGGTCTCACAACTCACCTTGTCCCCTTCAGAAAAGTTTAACCACTAAATCAATGGGATGTTTATAGACAAATCTGTGTGACTGCTGCTTTACATGGATCTGTATTCCAAACTAGCTGCGACTGCACACTTCAACCTCTTTACAACAGGTTTATAAGAGCAACGCACTGATGTGGTTCAACCTTTAAACGACTCCTGGTGTGCATTTAATACTCCGACATGTGCAGTTGACCTTGCACAGCAGGTCTCACAACTCACCTTGTCCCCTTCAGAAAAGTTTAACCACTAAATCAGTGGGATGTTTATAGACAAATCTGTGTGACTGCTGCTTTACATGGATCTGTATTCCAAACTAGCTGCGACTGCACACTTCAACCTCTTTACAACAGGTTTATAAGAGCAACGCACTGATGTGGTTCAACCTTTAAACGACTCCTGGTGTGCATTTAATACTCCGAC
>NW_019438189.1:0-526 GCF_002814215.2 Seriola lalandi dorsalis
CCATCTTTGCAAAAGATCAGGCTACAGACCCAGCAGAGTGTAATTGCAGACTGAGGTCAAATAAAGAGTGTCCGTGCACTTTATAGAGGAAGGAATAAAGGAGGCATTTTTATGCCATACTATACTATAAGGTTTTTTGGCATTTTTATGCCTTACTATACTATAGTGTTTTATTCCTTACCATACTATGACCTTTTTATGACCTTTTATGCCTTAATATACTATGATGTTTTTAAGACGTTTTATGCCATACTATACTATGTTTTTTTATGCCATACTGTACTATGATGTTTTTTGCCATTTTTATGCCTTAATATACTATGTTGTTATATTCATTGCCATACTATGAGGGTTTTAAGACCTTTTATGCCTTAATATACTATGATGATCTTTTGATATTTTATGCAATACTATACCATGACAATTTTATGCCTTACTGTGCTAGGTTTTTAAGACCTTTTATGCCTAATATATTATGATGTTTTTTTGACAATTTATGCCATACTATACTATGACATTTTTCAAA
>NW_019438190.1:0-655 GCF_002814215.2 Seriola lalandi dorsalis
AGTGAATTATGGGAAATGTGCTACCTTGCGACAGCCGGACCGGCTGCGTGACCTGGAGCCCATCGATGGCGCATAGATTCCCGCAGGGGTACAGCGTGATGAGCCCCGACCTGTTCTCGATGTAGCAGTGCTGGGCAGCCACCCCGGGGCCCTGGATGCTGATGTCCATGGAACCATGACCCAGAGTGGTCCGGCCTGGGGAGGGAGACGCAGTTAGACTAAAACCTGATGCGCTGCAGTGAGCGATAATATTCAAACACAGGAGACAGTGGCTTCAGAAAGTATTCACACACTTTCTGCAAAATGTATTAAAATCAAAAACTCTCATTCACTGAAGTATTCGGACTTAATTCAGGACTTTGTAGAAGCTCCTTTGGCAGCAGTTACAGCTTTGAGTCTCTCCCAGCTGTGCACACCTGGATCTGGGCAGGTGATCCCATTCTTCCTGACTGATCCTCTCAGACTCCGTCATGTTTGATGAGAAGCATCTGTGAGCTGCCACCTTCAGGTCTCTCCACAGATGTTCTCTGAGCTTTAGCTGGACTCACTCCAAACTTTAGAAAGTGTTTTATTCCCTTTGCCCTGATCTGCGTCTCACCACACAGGTTCTACAGACTTCCTGGTTTGGTTTCTGTCCTGACATGCAGAGTGAACT
>NW_019438191.1:0-497 GCF_002814215.2 Seriola lalandi dorsalis
TTCTCAAACAGACTAACATCTTTTCCACGACCACGGGATGTGTCTTTCGACATGGTTGTTTAAGCAATGAGAGGCAACTCATTGCACCAGTTGGGGATAAATAACTTGTTGCCAGCTGAAAGATAATCGCCCATGCAGTAATTATCCAATAGGAGGCTCGTACCTATTTGCTTAGTTAAATCCAGGTGGCGACTTTTTTTTTGGCCAGGCAGTGTATATTGGAACTACAATTTCCAGCTCTCATTCAAGAATTTCAGAATTGATTCAGAGAAAAACTGCCTAATGGTGTTATTCTAGGCAACAGGATTTTATATGGGGACTTGGAATATCTTTTAAAAATCCATATGAATAAACTGACAAACAACAAATGATAAATAACTTTATATGACCTCAACACACTTTGAAACACTGCATCAGTAGGGTATGGGGCTCTGTATGCCATCACTCCACTAATCTCCCGTGTCCAGGGTCTCATTTTAAATGGCATTGCTTAAGTA
>NW_019438192.1:0-554 GCF_002814215.2 Seriola lalandi dorsalis
TGCCTCTCTGCTGCTCCTCCTCTGCTCCTCATCCTCACTGTTCAACACCTCTTCATCCTCCCTCTGACTCTCTAAGCATTCTGGGTAATCTTGAATCAGAAGCTTCTGAATCTTCTTCAGCTCGTTCTTCACAAAAGTGACCATGTTCTCCTCCAGCAGCTGGAACAGAAAACTATGTGAATGACACAATCAAACTAAAACCATGGAGCCAAACATCAGATCCATGTTGGACAGACTGACAATCCACTGGATTAAAACCTGCAGCATGGATTATTGTGAACAGAACAGATGTAAAAGTAGTTGCTGAACATGTACAGACCATAAATATGGAGTCCAGGTGTGGTTGATGCTGCTGGGCAGACTGACCACTGGGAACCTCTGAGCTCTCCTGGTCCACTCTGTGGAGGAACCATGAGGAATGAGTTCACATTATCTCTGTCCACACAGAGACAGACACAAGCTAAAGGTCCAGAAGGTGATGTTTGGATGTGAACAGTGAATCAGACGACTCCCTCTAGTGGTAAAGGTTGTTAGTCCTGCTGATCCCACTGAGA
>NW_019438193.1:0-686 GCF_002814215.2 Seriola lalandi dorsalis
GCATGAAGGACATTGTCTTAAAGACTACATGTTACATTTCAACCATTCTATAGGACAGAAGTTTGGGATTGAATTATTACATAGAGACATCTCATGAGTTACAGAACAGTTAGATATTTAATTATATACAGTAATCTTCCTCAGATCTGAGTGTTGTGCTGGTCACTGCTCAGGATTGGAATGTGGGTTGTAGTTAATGACTCTGATCTAGAGAGGGACAGAGGAAAGGAGGTTAGTTTGTGTGTGTGTGTGTGTGTGTTACACTCAAAAGAACGGCAATCCCCATGTGTAGCACATTAAATTTTATTCTGTAGGAACAGCAATAAACACACACATCAGTCCTCAGCATCTGTGCCTGACGATCTCACTACTGCTGTCTGACGTCTTGCTCGCTCCGCTACTGAGCGGCGTCAGCTACCGAGACCGTTTAGACACACCGTGTAAATACAAATATTCAAAATAAACGAAAACCATAATCAAACTATCACAAAGTGATTTCAGCCTGCTTTTTAAAGTCCTTCGCTGTTAATAATATATAAAAAATAATAATTCCTGAAATTTCTTAAATGGGGGGCAAGATATTTTGATCAAGTCCTAATGTCTCTGACACACTTTCAATGTCTCTGAAAACACTTTGTGCCACGTGTGTGTGTGTGTGTGTGTGTGTGTGTGTGTGTGTGTGTGTG
>NW_019438195.1:0-1108 GCF_002814215.2 Seriola lalandi dorsalis
TATACTACGTCGTTTTTATGACATATTATGCCCTACCATACAATGAACTTTTTGTGCCTTACTATACTATGGCATTTTGGACTTTTAATGCCTTACTATACTATGTCCTTTTGATTAGTTTTTATACCCTACTATACTATGACCTTTTCAAGCCTTACTATACTATGATGTTTTTATGACTTTTTATGCTTTACTATACTATGATGTTTAAGACTTTTAATGCCTTACCATACAATGACCTTTTTATGCCTTAGTGTACTATGACGTTTTTATGACATTTTATGCCTTACCATACTATGCTGTTTTATGACGTTTTTATGCCTTACTATACTATGACGTTTTTATGACTTCTTATGCTTTACTATACTATGTCGTTTTTTAAGACTTTTTATGGCTTACTATACTATGATGTTTTTATGACTTTTTATGCTTTACTATACTATGTCGTTTTCATGACTTTTTATGCCTTACTATATTTTTTTGTTTTTATGACATTTTATGCCTTACCATACAATGACCTTTTTATGCCTTACTATAATATGACGTTTAAATGACTTTTTATGCCATACTATACTATGACCTTTTTATGCCTTAGTATACTATGACGTTTTTATGACATTTCATGCCTTACCATTCTACGCTGTTTTATGACGTTTTTATGCCTTATTATACTATGACGTTTTTATGACATTTTATGCTTTACTATACTATGACCTTTTAATGCCTTACTATATTATGGCATTTTTATGACTTTTTATGCCTTACTATATTATGGCATTTTTATGACTTTTTATGCCTTACTATATTTTTTCGTTTTTATGACTTTTCATGCCTTATCATACTATGATGTTTTTATGACTTTTTATGCCTTACCATACAATGACCTTTAAATGCTTTACTATACTATGTCGTTTTTATGACATTTTATACCCAACCATACAATGACCTTTTTATGCCTTACTATACTATGGCATTTTTATGACTTTTTATGCCTTGCTATACTATGACGTTTTTATGCCTTATCATACTATGACATTTTTATGACTTTTTATACCTTACTATACTATGACCTTTTTATGCCTTAGTATACTATGTCAGTTTTATGACT
>NW_019438196.1:0-449 GCF_002814215.2 Seriola lalandi dorsalis
TTTTTTTCAATTCAATGAAATGAAGCTGGTTTTTCTCTCATATAAATATTATTTTTGCTTTAAAGATGCTTCATATCAATAATGTTTACAGTGTGTATCAGACTTACTGGGATCAATAGTTAATCTGGTTCCACTCCCAAAGATCATCTTTTGATTTCCAGTTTTCACACAACATGAAGCTCCATGACACAAACTGTGAGCGACTCATTTAGAAACGACTGGAACATTATTTTACTCTGAATTAACTATTATGTAAAATATCAACATTGTTTATGAATAATTATCATATTTATTCAGATAAAAATGAAGATAATCTTTTATTTAAGGTATATGGGGAATGCTGTACTGAATTATTTTCTACATTGATCCTTTGAGCCTCATATTAATAATATTTTAGATCTATATCAGGACTTACTTGTTTCAGTGTTTACTCTGGTTCCCTTTCCAAA
>NW_019438197.1:0-535 GCF_002814215.2 Seriola lalandi dorsalis
TTTACCTGCGATACTTGCGTGGTGACGTCAGAGGTTCAACAAGAGACTGCAGGTGAGACAGACCTGACTCTGTGAGACACACTCCGTCCTGATTGTAGGTCTTTGTGTCTGTACACACACACACACACACACACACACACACACACAGTTACATTACAACCTATAACATTATAATATATTTCATAGCATCTAAATGTAACATTGCAATGATACAACAAACTGATAAAAAAAAAATATGTGTATAAAAGATCAGAAAGACAAATATAGAGACTGAGCATTTATTATTATTGTTGTTGTTGTTGTTGTTGTTGTTGTTTTTACTACAAACACATGAAACAAACACAATAAAGGGTGTGTGATAAAAGCAAAGTAGAGGAGCAGTAGTCTGATACCATCTACTATAAGAGCACACAACACAGTAATATATATTAACAATGATCTTCTCTGTGTTAAAAGAAATATGATGCAGCTTTAGGGCTGGGCGATAAAACGATAGATAATTATTGCGAAATAACTTTTCCTCAATAGAAATATA
>NW_019438198.1:0-484 GCF_002814215.2 Seriola lalandi dorsalis
TCATAGTATAGTAAGAAATGAAGATTTTTTAAAAAAGTCATACTATATTATGACATGAAAAATTAAAAAAAAATCATAGTATAGTAAGTCATGAAAACTTCAAAAAAAGTTCATAGTATAGTAAGACATGAAAAAAGTAGAAAAAAAGTCATAGTATAGTAAGTCACGAAAACGTCAAAAAAAGTCATAGTATATTAAGACATAAAAAAATAGAAAAAAAATGTCATAGTATAGTAAGTCATGAAAAAATTAAAAAAAACGTCATAGTATAGTAAGTCATGAAAAGGTAAAAAAAAAGTCATAGTATAGTAAGACATGAAAAAAATAAAAACAAACGTTGTAGTATAGTAAGTCATGAAAACATCAAAAAAAGGTCATAGTATAGTAAAACATGAAAAAAGTAAAAAAAAAAGTTCATAGTATAGTAAGTCATGAAAACAACAAAAAAACGTCATAGTATAGTAAGTCATGAAAAAATTTTAAA
>NW_019438200.1:0-577 GCF_002814215.2 Seriola lalandi dorsalis
CCATTTTGGTAATTGATAAATCATTGAGTCATGTTTTACTGGATTTCCTCAAATGTCAGGATATGATGGTTTTCTGAGTGTTATTATGTGATAATAAACTGAATATGTGACTGTTGGTCAGACAAAACAAACAACATGAAATGTCAACACTGGACTTTCGAAAATTGGCAAAATGTTTAATCAATTAACAGAGAAAATAATCAGATTAATTGAGGATGAAAATGATCATTAGTTACAACTTAAACAATTAGTTGATTCATCAGAAATGGTTCAACAGCAAGGATTTCTGAATTAGATGATTGGTTTGGGTTTTTTTGTTTTATGTAATTTTAAACTGAAGAGGAACAAAACAACATAATTGATAACATCACCTTTTCAATATTTTCTGACATTTTATGGACAAAATTTAGTTAGTTAATAAATTGCAGCCCTAATCAATTAATTTATGAAATGTCCGAAAATAGTGAAAAATACGCAACTCAACAGCCCAAAACCCAAAGACATTCAATTTACAATGATATAAAACAGAAAAGCAGCTGCTTCACTTTTGAGAAGCTGAAATCAGGGAACGTTTGGC
>NW_019438201.1:0-508 GCF_002814215.2 Seriola lalandi dorsalis
CTGTATGGAAACATTCACCCAGTGAGGTTTACTGTTTGTATTTTTTCTCAGTTTTAATATTTGTACGGCTTCCGGTCTCCTGGGGAAACCTGACTGCCTCAAGATATTTTTTTTACACTACCAGATCGTTCAGTTAATTAGAAGATCAGGGGAAAACCATTTGTTTTGCTCTGTTATGACATGTTAACTGTTGTTATGCACTGCTAGTGTTAGGCTACCTTACAAGTTATTTAGCGCTGCAGTGAACAACTTATTAATGCAAAGGATATGAATGAGTAAATTCCGGTAATTTGAGATTAATGTTTTCATCTGTGCGCTCTTGGTCAGTAGCAGAATTCATTACACATGAATCATTTTGAATAACTTCATCTTAAATATATAATTCAGTGTACAGTGGTTTACTGTAAGCATTTAAGAAGTAATTGAAAATATATTAAAAAAAATTAAAAAAAAACCTAAACACACAACAAAATAAATGCAAAAACATGAATTTTTCTGAAGGTACTGA
>NW_019438202.1:0-509 GCF_002814215.2 Seriola lalandi dorsalis
GCTGGAGAGTCGAAACATCCTGAAACGTAAGTCCAAATACTCATATTCACCTGAATACTAATATTTACAAATTAAAAGAAAAAAAAAATACATGCAAAAGCACAGCTCAAACACACTTATAACACGGCAAACTGATGCATTAGTGATGGCACAGATTGCCCAGTGTAGTACATTATTCAGAAGCAAAAGAACGCATGACTGCACACTCCCACTCTCCGCTGTGAAACCTGTTAAAGGAGATTCTCGGCATGATAAACTTGCAGTGGCCTACATTTATTCATTTATTTATTTTTTTTTTATTATTATTTATTTATTTTTTTTACAGATTTTACATCAGTGTAATTGCACAATCACCGGTGGGTTTATGCCCATTAAGTGAAATAACACCCTGTAATGTCTAATGTTTTTTTGAACAATGGTCACCTGCTGATATAGTATGGATTTCTAATATGGTTGTTTTCTTTTTTTCCAGAGAGAAATGACCAGACAGAGCAAGAGGAGAGGAGAGA
>NW_019438203.1:0-595 GCF_002814215.2 Seriola lalandi dorsalis
TATATTCATCCACGGCCGCGGAAAGGTCGGACCAAAGATCCTCTATAAAGAAGATGACTCATTACAAGCAGCGGCGATGGTAAGAAATGGTGAACACTTCCTGTCTCCTGAGGGGGCGTGGTCGTGATTGCACAACACAATACAACACTAGATACAGAATACAGAACAAGATCAAATATCAGTCTAATAATACTTTCTGTTTTCCCTCCAACAACAGTTCTTATTAAGCAAATAAACTCAAGTTTAAACTTTTAATTCATGCTGCACGTATTGGACGCTCTAATCTTCTGCGGTTGCAGGAGTGAAACCAGAACCGACAGATGAACAGACCCGTGCTGCGAGATCTCGCGGGAGTTTGTTGCTGAAGACAAAAACAAAATCTCAAATAAAGTCTGAAAAATGTCGATTTAATGTCAGAAGGTTCAGAGGATCTGTCATATCATATCTGATCATAATCTGTGATCGGGTTCACTCCTCCCGTCTGTTCTCCTGAAGGAGGGCGTGGAGGTGGAGAAACCATGTGACACAGAAACAGGAAATGACTGTAAGTAGGCCGTGTCCTTTCTCACCTGTCTCTGGTCGGACCACGAAGGAT
>NW_019438204.1:0-524 GCF_002814215.2 Seriola lalandi dorsalis
AAAAAGGTTGGATCTACTTTTGTTAATATGTAATCGACTTGTGAAACTACCTCCAATAAAGAAAATTATCAAATAAAAAACAAAAAACAAAACAAAATCACAAAACACATAATTGAAAGACAAAGACTGAGCTGTGATTTACTGTAACATGATCACTCACACAGATAGAGAGAGAGAGAGAGAGAGAGAGAGAGAGAGAGAGAGAATGACATGCAGCAAAGGGCTACAGGGTGGACTTGAGCAAGTACTAAACCAAAAAGTCACATGTTCCACCAGGTGAACAATCGGGGCCCGAGACAGACTATCTTTGTTACTCAGTCTCTCACACAGAGCACAGCCTCCGTCTGGATCCACAATAGTTTAGTCTTAATTTACTTCAACTCCAGAACGTCACAGACTTTTATTAGAGGCAGGTCTTTATGTCTGACTCTCTGTTTGATATGTAGAGTTGGTCGTAGTCGTTAGTAGGAAGCCTCATTAGCAATGACTTCTCTCCTGCTCTCTCTGCTCAGTGTGTCTTATGT
>NW_019438205.1:0-619 GCF_002814215.2 Seriola lalandi dorsalis
TATCTATCTATCTATATATCTATCTATCTATCTATCTATCTATCTATCTATCTATCTATCTATCTATCTATATCTGACTGAGAACATTTTCCCTGTGTTTTAATGTATTCAGATCCTTGGCATTTCTGATATATCTGTATGGATCCAAACCACAAGGAGTAAGGGAAAATATCTGTTCTGTAATTATTGTAATTAGGTTGAAGTATTTAGCTAATTGTGTCTTGTATTTCTCTTCAACAGAGGATTTCCTTGAATCGAGTGTTTTCATGTTCTGAAATGTAAATTTAATTGCTGCTTCTCAGCCTGGGAGTTTGTTTTGCTGTTGTGTTCATATTTTGTATCTTTTGTAGTCTTGATTGAGAGTCTTAGTTGTTTATTATATTCATGTTAATAAACTCCATGGACTTGGTTGTTTCAGAGGCGTCTTCTGTGCTTGATTTGGGTTATTGGTGAAGTGTTGTTCACCTCGTAGAGCCACTAAAGAGTGGGAAGTAACAGGTACAGTGTGTCCTAAACCTTTGATGCTTATAGATGTTACATGGATGTTAAAATCAGACATTAATTGTGTGTGTGTGTGTGTGTGTGTGTGTGTGTGTGTGTGTGTGTGTGTGTGTGTGTG
>NW_019438206.1:0-559 GCF_002814215.2 Seriola lalandi dorsalis
ACACAGACACACAGACACACACAGACACAGACACACACAGAGACACACAGAGACACACACAGAGACACACAGAGACACACAGAGACACACAGAGACACACAGACACACAGAGATACAGAGACACACAGACACACAGAGACACACAGACACACACAGACACACACAGAGACACACAGAGACACACAGAGACACACACAGACACACAGAGACACACACAGAGACACACACAGAGACACACAGAGACACACAGACACACAGAGATACAGAGAGACTCACAGAGACACACAGACACACAGAGATACAGAGACACACAGACACACAGACACACACAGACACACACAGACACACACAGAGACACACAGAGACACACAGAGACACACACTGACACACAGAGACACACAGAGACACACACAGAAACACGGACACACAGAGACACACAGACACACACAGACACACACAGACACACACAGAGACACACAGAGACACACAGAGACACACACTGACACACAGAGACACACAGAGACACACACAGAAACACGGACACACAGAGACACACAGA
>NW_019438207.1:0-544 GCF_002814215.2 Seriola lalandi dorsalis
TCTGCATTGCTTAATCAGTTTAATATTTTTCATGTCACAGAGGAAGAGCGCATTGCCAGCTCGTCAAGGGGGAGTGGGGGACCCATCCTATTGTCCAGCTGATGTGGGGCGGAAAACGAGGGCAGCAATTCTGAGAATGCCAAAACTATTCCCATCCTCTTTCATTCACTGCCTTACATTGTCTTTGATTATAACAAGTTTGTTTAGACACTGACATTGTTTGTTGTCTACATAAACCCCCCTTTTAGGTTCCTCCAGAAACCTAATTTCTTTCCATACCTCTCTAAAATGAACTTCCTTGTAGGGTTGCACGGTATACCGGTACCAGTATAGTACCGCGATACTAGAGTTTTGAAAACGGTACTATACTAGCATTTAAAAACAAACGGTACTTTTATTTCATTTTATTGAATGCAAATGAATTGGTAAATTGGAGCCTGTCTCTTTAAGCACAGCGAGGCCAGCGAGTGTGACGTAGTTGCCCGAGAGGATTTAAGCCGCCTCCCACGCGCACTCGCATGTTTAGACTGAGGAGGAGAGAGAA
>NW_019438208.1:0-498 GCF_002814215.2 Seriola lalandi dorsalis
TGTAATCATCATGTTTTCTATGTTTGTCTGATGTTAACCTAATTACCAGATTGTGTATGACACACAAGCCACATACTGTACATACAATTTCAACCCATCTGTTACCACGACCTGGAAAACTAATTAAAGTGGTGTGAGCGGCAGCTCTTGGTAATTTTTTAGGTTCATATCATCAAATGATAAATATCAATATTAAGTGACATGTAATAGAATTTGAATTTAAAATTGAAATTAATTTTTTTCTATGTGTTTATTATGTATGTATCTTATGTATATCATTCTTTTAAGACAGAAAAAAAGTTTTGCTTTATATACTTAAACAGCTTGTTTCACATTTAAAGCAGTTGATATTCAAAGTTTGAAGTAATGTATCACATTAACTCTTGTTGATGTGCATATGGAACATTTTTCAGAAATTTGACTTTTATATGTTGCGGTGTAAATTAAAGAATATTTATTGTTGGCAGGGGTGTCAAAATATATCACTTCACTTGAGTT
>NW_019438209.1:0-467 GCF_002814215.2 Seriola lalandi dorsalis
TATGTATCCAGGGAAAGTTTGCACAAACCCGTAGTAGAGAACCTGATACAAGAGCAAAGGCTCCCTTGCAAATGGTACACACAGACCTAGCAGGTCCAGTAGCTAATGGATCTATAGATGGGTACAAATATGTGCAGTCATTTACCGATGATTACTCAAATGCAGTGTTTGTATACTTTCTAAAATCAAAGAGTGACACGGTGCAGGCAACTGAAAAGTTTCTTGCAGATACTGCCCCCTATGGGAAGGTTAAATGTATAAGGTCTGACAATGGCACTGAGTTCATGTGTAAAGACTTTCAAACCCTGTTAAGGAAAAATTGCATTAAGCATGAGACATCAGCTCCATATTCACCTCATCAGAACGGTACCGCTGAGAGGGGCTGGCGTACTCTTTTTGAGATGGGCAGGTGCATGCTAATTGAAAGTCAGCTACCCAAATTTCTCTGGAACTATGCTGTTCAGACA
>NW_019438210.1:0-487 GCF_002814215.2 Seriola lalandi dorsalis
AAATATGAATTTGGTGTCAGCACTGCTGCTCAACTTCTTCAGTTCTTCAAACAATTGTAGTTGTTTCCTCATTATCTGTCTGGTATCAGTGGAGAGCCACTCTGTGTTTCTGCTCTGTAGATCAGAGGATTCTCCAGCAGTGTCCATCATTCCTGCTGGTCTGAGATGATTTGACAGTTTGACCAAGAAACTGTCAGGCTGGTCTACTGAGGTAAAGGAAAAGCACACAATATTTCTGACATTTAAATCAGACAAGAGGTCATCCAAATTGTTGTCCATTTTTATACCTAGTTTCTCTAGTTGTTCAAGGAAGGACTTCAGTGTATCTGATTCCCTCCCCTTGGTTTTTAGCCACTGCTCCAGGTCTTTGTTATTGAATGGTGACTTCTCATGAGCCTTAAGGATGTCCGCCAGGGCACTCTCCTCTTTCCCACCCCCTCGGATTGAAGGAAGCACTTTACCGAGCTTCTGCATGAAGTCAAGCTTG
>NW_019438211.1:0-5185 GCF_002814215.2 Seriola lalandi dorsalis
CCATGCCACCGCCACTTTGAGTCTCTTCCAATCTGAAAAGTGTGATAAAAGCTGATCTGTAGCAGTTGGAGTGCCCTGAGTAATGATGGTATTTACTGTAGCTTCTCTTTTGACCTCCAAATCATCATCATCTGCAATTGTGACCTCTGTGATGTCTGCAGGCCAATCCTTTTCTGGGCCAAGGAGAAACTTTGGGCCCTCAATCCAGCTAACCCCATTCAGCAGATCTCCAACCTTCATACCTCTAGAGGCATAGTCTGCAGGGTTGTCCTTGGTATTAATGTACCTCCACTGAGAGACTTGAGTTGCATCTCGAATAGTTGTTACCCTATTTGCTACAAATACGTGGAAACGTTTATCCTCATTTTTTATGTATTTGAGCACTGCAGTGCTGTCTGTCCAGAAAGTTGACTGATCTAGCGGCAGCTCCAATTCTGCTCTCAACATCTGATCTACCCGCACAGATAAAACAGCAGCCGCAAGCTCCAGACGGGGAATGGTTACTGGTTTTAGAGGAGTAACTCTTGCCTTACCCAAAAGGAAAGAAACATGGACCCTCTTACAGTTTTCAATCCTGAGGTAAGTAACAGTACCAAACCCATCCTGACTAGCATCAGAGAAGTTGTGCAGCTGTGCCTTAACAGGCTGTCCAAAGTCTTTTGGCTTAATGCATCTTTCAACTTTGAGTACTGCCAACCTTTTCAGGTCTTCCAGCCACCTTCTCCACTGATGGCCGATGTCTGCAGGTATGTTGTTATCCCATCCACAACGTCTCCGACAGAGCTCTTGCAGCATAACCTTGGCTGGGAGGGTTACTGGGGCAAGAAAACCCAAAGGATCATAAACCGAGCTGATTATGGACAACATTCCTCGCCTACTCTGTGGTTGTTCTTTCATCATCATTTTAAATTTGAATGTGTCTGACTCCACACACCATTGCAGCCCAAGAGCTCGTTCGATTGGAAGCTCATCTCTATCCAAATCCAGCTCTTTTAAATCTTTCGCTCGGTGCTCCTCTTCAATGGTTTGCAGTACTGCCCGGCTATTACTGATCCACTTTGTCAAAGTGAAGCCTCCCTTTTGGCAGATTTCAGTGAGAGCTTGAACCATGACAACTGCCTCCTCGTCTGAGCGCGAGCTCTTCAAACAGTCATCAACGTAAAAGTTTCTTCTGACTGTTTCCACAACCTCTAATGAGAAGTTAGCCTGATTGTCCTCTGCAGTTCTCCTGAGTGCATAACTGGCACAACTTGGGGAAGAAACAGCCCCAAACAAATGAACTGTCATTCGAAATTCTTCAATCTCTTGATTCACATTGCCCTCAGGCCACCACAGGAAGCGCAGAAAGTCCTTGTCCTCTTCAGCCACCCTAACTTGGTAAAACATAGATTTAATGTCTCCCATAAATGCCACTGGCTCCTGTCTGAATCTGGTTAGAACACCCAACAGTGAACTAGTGAGGTTTGGGCCTTGTAAGAGCTGCCTGTTGAGTGAAGTTCCCTTATACTCAGCGGAACAGTCAAATACAACACGCAAGGTGCCCTTTTTGGGATGGCGTACACCATGATGGGGTATATACCAGAGCTTTCCATTTTCACCTTCCAGCTGATGTTGAGGCACTTTCTCTGCATAGCCATTCTTAATTACATCAGTGAAGAAGCTGGTATATTCCTTGTGGAAGAGTTCATCTTTCCTGAACTTCCCTTTTAATGCCAGCAGCCTTTGCTTAACCATAGAGAGGTTATTAGGAAGCGAGAGCTGGTCCTTTCTGAAGGGCATTTTCAAGCTGTAATGTCCATCCTGCAGCTGGGTTGACTCATCCATCATCTTTAAGAACCTCATATCTTCTCTTGACATACCTTGTTCCTCTGAACTTCGCTCATTGAAGTCATGTCTGTATTGGTTGATAAGCATTTCCTCCAGCTTACAGATAGAAATCCTATTGACAGCAGCCACTGAGAACCCTGTTTTAGGCCTGCTGCTCTCTCCATCCCGAAGCGGACCATTAACCACCCAGCCAAGTACAGTTCTTACTGCATATGGGCCATCCTCTCTGCTGTTGATGACCTCCCATGGTTCCAATACCTTAGGGGTGTTAGTGCCAATCAACAGGTCAACATTAGCATCAATGCATGGGATCCGTACATCAGAGAGATATGGCCATTTCTGCAATTCCTCCTGTGTGATAATGTTACTGGTGTTCACTGGCATTTTATTTTGTGTAAGCACTTCTGGGAGACTGTAGAAGCTGCTACTGCCAAGACCAGCCACCTCCAAACCATTCAGGGTGCTAGTTGAAACAACCTTTTCCTGCCCCATAGTGCGTAAAAGGAAACTGGTTTTCCTACCTGTAACTTTCAGCCTTTGCACAAGATCTTCTGAGCAGAAAGTAGCCGTACTGCCAGGATCCAGGAATGCATATGTTTGTATTATCTTGCTTCCCCTAATGGATTTCACCTGAACTGGCACGATAGACAAAATGCTATCCTCCTTCCCCACCCCTGTATGTCCGCAAGTTTCTGATGCAGGTGGTTTAGCATGTGCCGTGCCCTTAGTGGATTCACTTCCTGTGTTGGCTCTTATCTTTCCAGGGATATGAAGCACAGTAGGATGGTTCTGACCACAATCTTTGCAAGTTAAGCGCCTGTCGCAATCCTTGCTCCTGTGTCCACTACACAGGCAGCCAAAACACATCCCATTTTCCTTCAAAAACTCAATTTTGTCCCGATGCTTCTTCCCTTTCAGTTTTGGACACTCTTCCAGCCTGTGAAACTGAGAGCAGCAGACACATGCTTCATAAATGCTTCCCTTTAAGTCCGATCCCTGCTGGACTGAGCTTGGAAATCCACATCCCTTGGCTGCATCACTTACAGTAACTGTGGCGAAGCTGTTACCTCTGACCTTGCTGAACTTTGAGTTTGGCTTGAACCTATTACCACTCTTTAATGCAGGCAAACCACTTACTGTATCTTGGATGTCCCCAAAAAGAGGATCAGAAATTATCTTAACTTGGCGTTCAATAAATGAGACCATATCCTTAAAGCAAGCTCTGCGATTGTACCTCTCCAGTATTTCATATGCCCGTATCCTCCATTTTTCTCTGTACTTAAATGGCAACTTTGTCATGATTACTTTCATGTTAGTTGGCATGTCCAGCTCTTGCACATATTGAAGTTCCTCCATTACATTGCAACAACTTCGCAAAAATAGAGAAAAGGCTTGTAGTGCTCCCACATCTTCTGCCTTCACTACAGGCCAAGCCAAAGCCTTCTCCATGTAGGCTGCACCGATCTTATACTGGTTTCCAAAGTGTTCTTGGAGAAGCTCTTTAGCCAGTTGATAACCTCTGTCAGGAATCATGTGTTGACAACTCCTCACCAATTCTCTAGGTTGGCCTCTTGTAAATTGCTCCAAGAAATAAAGGCAGTCAGCTTTGCTAGCCTTTGATTCCACACTATGTTCAAAAGCTCTTATGAAGGTTTTATACTGAAGAGGATCGCCATCAAATGCTGAAATGTCTCGGGAAGGCAAGAGCATTAAGCGCTGTTGTTGAACCAGAGCTGCTGTGATTTCATTTTGTCGGTGCATTATGGTGCACAGGTCTCCCTGTAATGGTGTAGCATATAATTGCTGTGGCTCCATTGATACAGGTGGCACATTGTTGACTGGCAGAGAGAGGTTTTGTTGTGTATCTCCATACTGCATTGTTCCAGATGTTTCGGTTTCCTTTTTCCCCTGAGAGTGTGCATTCAGCTCACTTGAATCCTGTTGGACCACTGACAAGCTGCTTTGTGGCATTGCACTCCTCATGTGTGGTTTAAATGAGTCTGCTGCAGGATTGAGTCCTTTGGAATTTGGGTTTTGTTCTTCATTATTTTGAAAGTAAGAATTCATTCCATCAGAAGGTGCCTGTGAGATATTGGAACATCCTGAGGCAGCTTGAAAAACTACTAACTTTGCAGTGGATGCAGCTATTTCAGCATCAATCTCAAGCTGCTCCCTTTTTCTTCTCAGCTGCTCTTCCTGGGCCTCCAAAGCATGCTTTTCCTTTAAAGCAGCAGCTCTAGCGAGAAGTGCAGCCCTTTCTGCTTCTGCTTTAATGCAAGATGAAGCTGTGCTTTTGCCACATTTATTACTGCTTTTACCACTACATGTGCTTTTTCGGTGAGAATGTTTACTGGCAACATTTGATATGCTGTCCTCAGGGTGAACATCATCTTTGCCACCATCATCACCATCCTCACCACCATGATCATTTAACCATTTTTCAACCTCAGCAATGAAACCATTTTCAACAAGCATTTTTGCAGCAAACCAAGTATCTTGTTTCTCACTTTCTTCAGTGGACATTAGAGGCAACAGAGCCACATGAGCATGTTTGGCTTCCCCACACAAAAGCACAATTTTTTCCAGTGTATGTTTTACCTCTTTTGCATTACCACTCTGCATAAGCTCTTGAGTTACATTTCTCAGGTTTTTAACCTTACGTAATTTGTCTCTTCTTACATTTTGTAACTTTTCTATCTTTGCAACAAGAGCTTTGTGTGTTAATGTAATAAACCGTTTACTTTTTACAGATTCTGTCCCATTAACAGTTCCTTCTTCCACAGAGGCTGCAGCAGCTGCGGGCTCCGCGGCAGCCACGTCTGGTTTACCGTCCATAATGTCTTTTAATTCACACCTCAACGCAATCCAAGATGAAAGTAACGAGAAAAAGTTCAGTTTATCAGGGTTGTTTTAGCGACCAATGCATTGGGATTACACTCACAGAGTTGTGTGCACACTTTTAGTATGGCCATAAAGTTGGTAGCGCTACTCTTTACCTTGCAAGCGGTGGGCGCCGTGACGTACAATCCTGATGAATGAATCAGCTGTTGACTCCAAGAACGCAGTTGTAAACAACCTCCAGGCTGCTAAACAAATGTTGGAACTCCAGCGTCTAGTCTTCCTCCATGAAGCGATGGCAAACGAACTAACTGAAGCCTAGTTTTTGACTTATGTACTGACTTGGGTTCAACTAAATAAACCTAAGCCACAATGAGGGGCTGCTACCGGGATGCGTAATTGACGCGTCGTCATGAGGTGGCTCCATAAGATAAATCAAAACATCCGACTTGTGCTTCCGATTATGATGTATTTATTTACCGTGTAACAAAACAGCCTTTGGTCTTCACTCACATACGTT
>NW_019438212.1:0-519 GCF_002814215.2 Seriola lalandi dorsalis
TTACCAGGTTGTTCTTGTATTGTTTCAGCTGTGATTTGTAATGGTTTTGGAAGGCAATGATAAATGATGTCATCCTGCCAATTTAGGGGCTTCAGGTCAGAGAATGCCTGCGTGTCATTGTAAATGACAGATTTGGTAATTCAATTTTTTTTTGACTTGTTGACATAAACGTAGCCGAGGGAAGTCAGTACACTATTGCCCCTTTTTAGATGTGGCAACAATCAGTGTTCACCAATAAAGTACCAGCTTGTCCTGCATATGGCATGATTGTTTTCTGTGTGGTAACACTCGTTTCGTCCCCTTTAAAGACCTCTCTATATGATCATAATTTCACATGCAGATATGAGTTTTTATTGTTATTAAATACAGGTGGTGTACAGCTCGACTGTAATATTCATATTTATTTTTTTCCATTAGAGGTGGGGAAAACACACATTTAGAAGGAGAGGATCAAAGTGTCTCTTTCCACAGCTTCATGTTGAATACTGGGTCCTGATGTTATACAAAATTTGATAATCT
>NW_019438213.1:0-652 GCF_002814215.2 Seriola lalandi dorsalis
CATAGTATAGTAAGGCATAAAAACGTCATAGTATAGTAAGGCATAAAACGTCATAGTATAGTAAGGCATAAAAACGTCATAGTATAGTAAGGCATAAAACGTCATAGTATAGTAAGGCATAAAAACGTCATAGTATAGCAAGGCATAAAAACGTCAAAAAACGTCATAGTATAGTAAGGCATAAAATGTTATAGTATAGTAAGGGATAAAATGTTATAGTAGAGTAAGGCATAAAAACGTCAAAAAATGTCATAGTATAGTAAGGCATAAAACGTTATAGTATAGCAAGGCATAAAAACGTCAAAAAACGTCATAGTATAGTAAGGCATAAAATGTTATAGTATAGTAAGGGATAAAATGTTATTGTAGAGTAAGGCATAAAAAAGTCAAAAAATGTCATAGTATAGTAAGGCATAAAACGTTATAGTATAGTAAGGCATAAAAATGTCAAAAAATATCATACTATAGTAAGGAATAAATCGTCATAGTATAGTAAGGCATAAAAACATCATAGTATAGTAAGGCATAAAAACGTCAAAAAACGTCATAGTATAGTAAGGCATAAAAACGTCATAAAATGTCATAGTATAGCAAGGCATAAAAACGTCATAGTATAGTAAGGCATAAAACGTCATAGTATAGTAAGGCATTA
>NW_019438214.1:0-523 GCF_002814215.2 Seriola lalandi dorsalis
TGTTCATTTTCTTCATTTATTGCCATAAACCTGAGCATGTTGCAGATAAGATCCCGTCAGAGGTACCTTTCATGTTATTACTTACTTTATTACTTTGGTCACTGAGGTCTTTTGTGCAACGGTTTGAGTATAAGACCAAGATAAGGAGAAAACTTTAAATACTGAAGTGAATATTTTATACCTTAAGGAGAAGGGTGTTTTGTGCAAACTTCTTTATTTTAAGGAAACTAATTTTCACAGTTTGATAAGGATTTGACAGATAAGGAAAATAAACTGAAAAGGAATTGTAAAAAAAAAACCAACAGTTTACAAGGTATCTGTTCTCATCAAGTAAGATTTATATAGAAACAGCATTTTATTTTATGTCTCTCTCTCTTCTTCTTCTTCCTCTATCAGTTTCAAAAATTAAAGATGTGAACTTTTAAGTGAAAGAAAATTTTATTTTGTCCCACTGTAGTATTGTGTATGTCTGTATATATGTCTGTAACATCTATGGTAAATCTTTCGTATTTACTTCACTAAT
>NW_019438215.1:0-687 GCF_002814215.2 Seriola lalandi dorsalis
GTCATAGTATAGTAAGGCATAAAAAGTCATAAAACCGTCATAGTATAGAAAGGCATAAAAAGTCATAAAAATAACATAGTATAGTAAGTCATAAAAAGTTATCAAAACGTCATAGTATAGTAAGGCATAAAAAGTCATAAAAATAACATAGTATAGCAAGGCATAAAAAGTAGTAAAAAAGTCATAGTATAGTAAGGCAAAAAATATCATAAAAGCGACATAGTACAATAAGGCATAAATAGTCATAAAAACGTCATGTATAGTAAGCCATATAAAGTCATGAAAATGACATAGTTTAGTAAGGCATAAAAAGTAATTAAAAAAGTCATAGTGTAGTAAGGCATAAAATCGACATAATATAGTAAGGCATGAAAAGTCATAAAAACATCATAGTATAGTAAGGCATAAAAAGTCATAAAAACATCATAGTTTAGTAAGATATAAAAATAACATAGTATAGTAAGGCATAAAAATGACATAGTGTAGTAAGTAATAAAAAGTGATTAAAACATCACAGTATAGTAAGGCATAAAAAGTCATAAAAATAACATAGTATCGCAAGGCATAAAAATGTCATAGTATAGTAAGGCATAAAAAGTCATAAAAACGTCATAGTATAGTAAGTCATAAAAAGTCATAAAAACTTCATAGTATAGTAAGGCATAAAAAGTCATAAAAACATCATAG
>NW_019438215.1:707-1141 GCF_002814215.2 Seriola lalandi dorsalis
TGGCATAAAAGGCAATAAAAACAACATAGTATAGTAAGGGTTTAAACAACATAGTATAGTAAGGCATAAAAATGTCAAAAAACGTCATACTATATTCAGGCATAAAAATGTCAAAAAACGTCATAGTATATTCGGTCATAAAAATGTCAAAAAATCGTCATAGTATAGTATGAGATAAAAATGTCAAAAAAACATCATGCTATATTATGGCATAAAAGGTAATAAAAACGTCATAGTATAGTAAGGGTTTAAACAACATAGTATAAAAATGTCAAAAAACGTCATACTATATTCGGGCATAAAAATGTAAAAAAAACGTCATAGTATAGTATGGCATAAAAATGTCAAAAAAACGTCATGGTATATCTTGGCATAAGATTGTCAAAAAAACGTCATAGTATAGCATGGCATAAAAATGTCAAAAAAACATCATG
>NW_019438216.1:0-506 GCF_002814215.2 Seriola lalandi dorsalis
TTCTGCATTATTCCCTGAAGATTAACCTGCAAATGTACTTTTCCAACTTCGTCTTAACTTCAGCAAGTTCACTTGATTTAGCGTATAATTCAATGCTGCTTATGGACAAGACATTAATTTGAAGTCAGAGAAAGTTGATTCAACCTCCATTAGTCAACGGTTAACAGCAGAGTGGCGCAGCGGAAGCGTGCTGGGCCCATAACCCAGAAGTCGATAGATCGAAACTATCCTCTGCTATTTGGTATCCATGGAGTCTCGAACCTATGAATCCAGCATCTAATGATATTCGTTCCATAACAGACTTTGACTACAACTTTGGTTTCAAGGGAACTTGTTCTGCAGTATTCCCTGAAGATTAACCTGCAAATATACTTTTCCGACTTGGTCCTAACTTTAGCAAGTTCACTTGATGTAGCATATAATCTTATGGACAAGACATTAATTTGAAGTCAGAGAAAGTTTCTTCAACCTCCGTTAGTCAATGATTAGCAGCAGAGTGGCGCAGC
>NW_019438217.1:0-460 GCF_002814215.2 Seriola lalandi dorsalis
ACTATGACAATTTTATGCCATACTAAACTATGATTTTTTTGGAGAATTTTATGCCATACTATACTATGACGATTTTTGACATTTTTATGCCTTACTATACTATGACAATTTTATGCCATACTAAACTATGATTTTTTTTGAGAATTCTATGCCATACTATACTATAACAATTTTATGCTTTACTATACTATGATGTTTTTGACATTTTTATCCCTTCCTATACTATGACTTTTTTTGAGAATTTTATGCCATACTATACTATGATGTTTTTGAGAATTTTATGCCATAATATACTATGATGATTTTTGACATTTCTATGCCTCACTATACTATGACAATTTTTGTGCCATACTAAACTATGATTTTTTTTTGAGAATTTTATGCCATACTATACTATAACAATTTTATGCTTTACTATACTATGATGTTTTTGACATTTTTATCCCTTCCTATACTATGA
>NW_019438218.1:0-539 GCF_002814215.2 Seriola lalandi dorsalis
CACTGACGCTGTGAGACGTGAAAAGATCAGTATTACAATATATATAACAAAACATATACACATTAATAAATCAATTATTAACTAACAAATAAAGATGGCTGCCGATCCACTTCATATTTTAAAGAAACTGCTCTGTCACTTTCTTTTTTTTTTTTTATAAATGATTATATTTTAGGTAAAAAAATGACACCTCAAAATTCATTTATTTTCTTTAATAATACGTATCCCTTTCTCCTTATTATTATTATTATTATTATTATTATTATCATCACAAAACTCTCGGTTTGAACTTTTTGGACCTGCTTGTTGTTTTATTTTGTAATCACTTCCCTTGTGTGTCTCACGTCGGTTTGACTTCCTGTCTTTGTCCCGTCTCCCTGAGCTGTGATTGTCGGCCCCGCCCTGATGTGTTTCACCTGTTGTTCACTCACCTTTGCCTCCCTGGTGTGTTTAAGTCTCTGTGTCCGTCCGTCTGTTTTCTCCTCTGTGTTTCTTGTCATTACAGAGTGTCTGCATTTGGGTCGAGCCTTCCTAAAACC
>NW_019438219.1:0-624 GCF_002814215.2 Seriola lalandi dorsalis
AGGTGAGAGCAGGTGAGAGCAGAGGTCTGTACTACGAGGCAGGATCTGAGGAAGGTGGTTCCCTTGTTACCAGGGTAAATCACCATGGTAACTGATGCTGAACTCCTGACCTGCTCCTGCGCAGGTTAACTCCTCTCTCCTCCTCTTCCTCTCCTCCTCCTCTTCCTCTCCTCCTCCTCTTCCTCCTCCTCTTCCTCTCCTCCTCTTCCTCTCCTCCTTCTCCTCCTCTCCTCCTCCTCTCCTCTTCCTCTCCTCTTCCTCTCCTCCTTCTCCTCCTCTTCCTCTCCTCCTCCTCTTCCTCCTCCTCTTCCTCTCCTCCTCCTCTTCCTCTCCTCCTCCTCTTCCTCCTCCTCTTCCTCTCCTCCTCTTCCTCTCCTCCTTCTCCTCCTCTCCTCCTCCTCTCCTCTTCCTCTCCTCTTCCTCTCCGCCTTATCTTCGTCTCCTCCTTCTCTTCCTCTCCTCCTCCTCTTCTCCTTCTCTTCCTCTCCTCTTCTTATCCTCCTTCTCTTCCTCTCCTCTTCCTCTCCTCCTTCTCCTCCCCTCCTCTTCATCTCCTCCTCTCCTCCTCCTCTTCCTCTCCTCCTTCTCCTCCCCTCCTCTTCATCTCCTCCTCTCCTCCTTCTC
>NW_019438220.1:0-617 GCF_002814215.2 Seriola lalandi dorsalis
ATCCTCCCCCATCCTCCCGCCCCCAGGGACACCGGTTCAGTCCCAACCGGGTCGATTAAAACGCTCACAGCTGCTGTGCAACATTCACTGACAGCTGATCGTCCAATCAGAGCAGGAGTAAGAACCCTGACGTCGTCAAACCATGACTCGGCACCTTCTCCACCTCTTTTAATGAACTCATCCGTCCACAGGAATTTACATTTACTGATTCCTCACAGACCTGAAATACAGAACACCATGAAAAATGAACCATTTCTGAAAAGGGAAAGAGAAGAAATCCATTTATATTGTATATTGTGTGGCACATGTTCGGGTTTCTTTTTTCAAACATCATTTGCATAAAAATTGGAGTTTTTTTTCTGCTGCAATCTGAACGTACTCTTTAAAATACACAGCAGCAGCAGCGGTGTTGTTGACACCAGACCACAGGCGCAGATATTGCCGCTCACACTTACAGATGTGGATGTGATTGTGCTGATCATGTGACCCGCCGTCTCTCTCGGAGCAGATGTTGTCTCTCTCTGTGACGCTCACCAGTTGTTTTCTCTGACTGTGTGTCAGTCCTCAGACGACTCGGCCGATCCCCGGCAGCTCAGTCACTCATCACTTGTAAATAC
>NW_019438221.1:0-565 GCF_002814215.2 Seriola lalandi dorsalis
GGTCACGGACAGTCGGTACTGATCCAATCTTTATTTTGAGACTTGTAGCAAATCCTGCATTGTACTGGCCCTCTTTGAGAAAGCAGTCCGAGGTGAAATGGTTAGCACACACGTACAACACTTGCGGATTTGGAGCGGGAACATTTCCATCAAAAAATAAATTAATCCACTGAGTCTTCAGATCCTCGGGCGTAGGGGTTAAAAAAAGACTTCTGTGTTGGTTTGTGCAGCCAACAACAAAGCAACTACTGCGTTTCGCTCGTACCTTCGACATTGTTCTACCGAAAGCTAGTGTTCACGAGGGAAGTAACGATAGCGTCTGCAAGCCGGACTCAGTGGGCGGAACACACACCTAGCTCGGGGAGTGTCACCCACCCGGGGGAAGGTGGCATCGCCCTTCTTGACGACATCAGGGGAAAATCTCCAATTCGCCCGTTTGAGCACACATCTCCTGAAAGGTGGAGAAAGCAAAAGACGGAGAGGATTGACTTTTCTCATGTTTGGGGGGTTCGTAGACATGCCAGGGACACATACTACTGATAGAAAACCATGGAAAAGTGCATTT
>NW_019438222.1:0-907 GCF_002814215.2 Seriola lalandi dorsalis
ATCTAAACTTTACAATGAGGTATTACTTTAGTAAATCAGATAATGCTATCCTGAAATAGCAGCTTAAATATAGAGACCAGATTTGACCTCTGACCCAGCACTGAAAGCTGCCTAAAATTGACCACATTAAATGTCTGGTTAATAACAAGAGGTTTGTGATAGGATGGAAAGCCAACACTTGTTGGAAAGAATAGAATCTAAGCTTTACAATGAGGTATTACTGCAGTAAATCAGATAATGCTATCCTGAAATAGCAGCTTTAATGTAGAGACCAGATTTGACCTCTGATCCAGCTCTGAAAACTGCCTAAAATTGACCACATTAAATTTCTGGTTTATAACAATGAGTTATTACTCCAGTAAATCAGATAATGCTATCCTGAAATACATTACATGTCTGGTTAATAACAAGAGGTTTGTGTTAGGATGGAAAGCCGAAAATTGTTGGAAAGAAGAGAATATAAGCTTTACAATGAGGTATTACTCCAATAAATCAGATAATGCTATCATGAAATAGCTTAAATATAGAGACCAGATATGACCTATGACCCAGCTCTGAAAACTGCCTAAAATTGACCAAATTAAATGTCTGGTTAATAACAGGACGTTTGTGATAAGATGGGAAGAAAACACTTTTTGGAAAGAAGAGAATCTAAGCTTTACAATGGGGTATTAATCCAGTAAATCAGATAATGCTATCCTGAAATAGCAGCTTAAATATAGACACCAGATTTGACCTCTCAACCAGCTCTGAAAGCTGCCTAAAATTGACCACATTAAATGTCTGGTTAATAACATGAGCTTTGTGATAGGATGGAAAGCCAACACTTGTTGGAAAGAAGAGAATCTAAGCTTTACAATGAGGTATTACTTCAGTAAATCAGATAATGCTATCCTGAAATAGCAGC
>NW_019438223.1:0-543 GCF_002814215.2 Seriola lalandi dorsalis
CTGTTAAATTTGAAAAAAAATTCAGGACTTTATCACCTTCCAGTAGTAGTATCAAAAAAGACCAAAAAATGTTTCCCCCCCTCACACACTAAAGATCTGACCTGGGGACAGAGAGAAAAGGGTTGAAAGCAACTACCAGACCTTTTCACCAGCTACAAAGACTTCTGTTAGAATAATTTAAAAGATGCTTTAATCACATTAAAGATCATTGTGGCTTTAAGAGCTGAGGACTTCAAATATAGCCACCAGGTACTGAATATATATTATATTGCTAAAACTCCTGAACTGAAGAATTCCCACATACTGACTGTACATATTGTGACAAAATATGCTAGAAGACACAAAGTGAAATGAGGCCGCAGCAGTAATCTATATATGCTGTGACAGTTCTGGAGCACACATTACGTGGTATATCTAGACATGGTCTATGTAAATATCTCTTCCCTACTGGAGTCATATGAAAACACCTTTGACAGGAGAGATGATGTAAAGGAACACACAAAACACGTATCATGTTTCCCCAAAAGCCAAACAAACTAAAAA
>NW_019438224.1:0-371 GCF_002814215.2 Seriola lalandi dorsalis
AAGAAAGGTTGTGAATACTGTAGGTAGTAATGCTAGTTATAAAGGTTTTTGTATTGGATTTTAGCAACAACTGGAAAATCTCTGATGTTATGTAACATTCATACGTCGACCTTAAATATAAATCGTACTTTTTTAGTTGGTTAATCCTTCTGTCCATTTTACGCTGCTTATCCACGTCATGTTTAGGGATTAGATATTGATAATAATAGGAATTATGGTTAAATACATAAAAAATTAAAGCTGAAAATGAAATACAGTGGAGACATATTGCAAATTTGCAGCACAGTTTTTAAAATTCTGTTTGCACTTTAACCACAATTAACTTTCTATATTACATTTTTGATTTTCCCTTAAATTTGTTTCAGCTGCAG
>NW_019438225.1:0-617 GCF_002814215.2 Seriola lalandi dorsalis
ATCCTCCCCCATCCTCCCGCCCCCAGGGACACCGGTTCAGTCCCAACCGGGTCGATTAAAACGCTCACAGCTGCTGTGCAACATTCACTGACAGCTGATCGTCCAATCAGAGCAGGAGTAAGAACCCTGACGTCGTCAAACCATGACTCGGCACCTTCTCCACCTCTGAACTCATCCGTCCACAGGAATTTACATTTACTGATTCCTCACAGACCTGAAATACAGAACACAATGAAAAATGAACCATATCTGAAAAGGGAAAGAGAAGAAATCCATTTATATTGTATATTGTGTGGCACATGTTCGGGTTTCTTTTTTCAAACATCATTTGCATAAAAATTTGAGTTTTTTTTCTGCTGTAATCTGAACGTACTCTTTAAAATACACAGCAGCAGCAGCAGCAGCGGTGTTGTTGACACCAGACCACAGGCGCAGATATTGCCGCTCACACTTACAGATGTGGATGTGATTGTGCTGATCATGTGACCCGCCGTCTCTCTCGGAGCAGATGTTGTCTCTCTCTGTGACGCTCACCAGTTGTTTTCTCTGACTGTGTGTCAGTCCTCAGACGACTCGGCCGATCCCCGGCAGCTCAGTCACTCATCACTTGTAAATAC
>NW_019438226.1:0-524 GCF_002814215.2 Seriola lalandi dorsalis
GTCAGAACCTCCCCCTGTACAGTCTGATATGAAACCTATAGTGAGAAAAGGTGTTAATCCTGTGTATTAGCACGGAGGTCATGCTTACAGATAATGTCATACTGGACTGGATTATATTCAGAGGTGTTCCTTATATTCTGACCACCTCATCTATGTAATTCGGCAGAGCAAAAATATGAACAGCTCTCTGATATAATGTAGTCCAATAAAACACCACCTTTAACTATAACTTCAACAACAAACATGTTGACACATTTCTGACCATGACCCCTCTCTCTCTCTCTCTCTCTCGCCCGCTCCCTCACGCTCTTTGTGCATACTAGTTTAAATTAACAACAACAATAAACAAATGCTGAGTGCTGATCAAAAGTTTTGTGCAAGCAATTTAACAGAGGTGGAAAAAGTAAAAAAAATATTGTACTCAAGTAAAAGTACCAATACTTTGATGAAATATTACTCAAGTAAAAGTAAAAAGTAGTTCATTTGAAATGTACTTTAAGTAAAAGTTACTTAGTTACTTTCTT
>NW_019438227.1:0-508 GCF_002814215.2 Seriola lalandi dorsalis
CAAAACAGATAGTCCTCATTCTGAGCAAAAATACTTTCTTAAAGTGACAGTGTGTAACTTGTAGAACAAATAATTACACATTCCTCCTCTAACACGAGAAAAGTAGAATTCATAAGCAATAAAACATGAACTTCTTCTGTTAGTTACACTCAGGCTTCTCTGACACAGCCTGATGTGGTCTGGTATGACCAGTAGTTTATGGTGGCTAGTGTTAGCAAACTTTGGATGAATACAGTGTTGTGTAACTCACATTCATTTAGATTCGACTTTGATGAGTATGACTCTTCACTACTTATGTCTTACTCTGCATTTTAGCAATGCTTCCTTGCTGAGCTGTGGCAGAAGGATAGTAGACTAGTGCAAAATGAGAAATTCACACTAAAAACAGAAAAAAATGACAATAGTCAGTCAGTTCATTAGGTTAATTAAACGTTAAAGCCTCATTTTAGATTCGACTGAGTTCATGTTTGAGCAGAATGCGTACTGTGGATTTATACTCCCATCTCTA
>NW_019438229.1:0-496 GCF_002814215.2 Seriola lalandi dorsalis
CAGTGATCAGTCAGTCAGTCAGTGATCAGTCAGTCAGTCAGTGATCAGTCAGTCAGTCAGTCAGTCAGTCAGTGATCAGTCAGTCAGTCAGTGATCAGTCAGTCAGTCAGTCAGTCAGTCCAAATATAATAAACAAACGTTGGCTTTAACTCGCTCCTGAAGACTCGGTGCTCTGGCCTTGACTCCTCTCTCTCTCTGATCCTCTGCACCGGCAGCTTCCACTTGTGGCTGAGAACTCGTCCTACAGTCAGTCCTGACTCATCAGTCAGTCAGTCAGTGATCAGTCAGTGATCAGTCAGTCAGTCAGTGATCAGTCAGTGATCAGTCAGTCAGTCAGTCAGTGATCAGTCAGTCAGTGATCACCGGCAGCTTCCACTTGTGGCTGAGAACTCGTCCTACAGTCAGTCCTGACTCATCAGTCAGTCAGTCAGTGATCAGTCAGTGATCAGTCAGTCAGTCAGTGATCAGTCAGTCAGTCAGTCAGTGATCAGTCAGT
>NW_019438230.1:0-1057 GCF_002814215.2 Seriola lalandi dorsalis
GCCACGGGGGCTACTGCCGGGATGATTACATGATTTATTTCCAGTGTTCAAAAGTCACCCTGATCATATTCTGGTTTTGAGAAATGTCTTGATATAAAAGACTCTGATATAAAACAATGTCACATCCCTCCATCATGTATTATGTGGGAAATATCTCATATTCTGTCTTGTTTTTTTTAATAAAACAAGAGGTAACATGTCTTCAAACTCGCATTTAAAGGGTTAAAATCCTGAAAACTAATAATCATTTGGTAGGTTTGAGCAGAACTGAAGTGGTTTAAGAGATTTATGCAAAAAAAGCAGAAAAAAATATTGATATATGATGATTTTATAGCATTTTCTTTGTGTGTCCTTTTTTGGACGCGAGGAACCCCGGAGGGTACAAAATGTGTTACCAGTGTATAATAGACCTGTAACAGTAACTGATATTAGATTTTAAAAATATGTAAAAAAAGACACTTTCTTGCAGAAAGTTTTTTGAAATTGTTATGCAATACTATACTATGAGGTTTTTTTTACATTTTGACATCATACTATCCGATGAATTTTTTGGGCATTTTTATGATTCACTATATCATGACGTTCTATGCCTTACTATACTAAAACTTTTTTTTGACATTTTTATACCTTAGTATACTATGACGTTTTTTAGCATTTTTATGCCTTATTATAGTATGATGTTTTTTGAAATTTTATGCCATACTATACTATGAGGGTTTTTTTACATTTTCACACAATACAGTATGATGACGTTTTTTGAAATTTCATGCCATAGTATACTATGACATTTTTTTACATTTCTATGCGTTATTATACTATGACCTTTTTTGAAATTTTATGCCATACTATACTATGATTTTTTTTTTACATTTTAACGCCATATTATACAATGAAGTTTTTTGGCATTTTAATGCCTTAATATACTATGACATTTTATTGCTTAATATACCATAATTCTTCTGATATTTTTTTGCCTTGCTATGCTATGGCGTTTTATACCTGACCATACTATGATGTTATTTGACATTTTTATATCTTAGTATGATATGACGTTTCT
>NW_019438231.1:0-488 GCF_002814215.2 Seriola lalandi dorsalis
ATATAGACAAGGGAGGCAAGGGTGATTGAACACAGGTGAAACACATTAGGGCGGGGCAGACAATCACCACACAAACAAGACCAAGACAGGAAGCAAAACACTGAGACACACAAGGAAACCTTATTACAAAATAAAACAGGAAGTGAGAAAGTCCAAAACAAAACTAAGAAAAAGTGTCTGCCATAGCAAACCATGACATATATCTGGTAACCTAAAGATGAAATTGTAAGCTGGAGGTTGAATGGTATGATATTGTTGAATCAGGCCTAAGTTGTTGTTGGAAAGTGTAAAAAACTGCACAAAACTGTACAAAAATGCACAAAATGTACAAAACAGTACCTAAAAGAATTTTATCGTTTTTATCATATATTATTATTTTCACCTTATAATATATTTTATGTATATTTTCCCCATTTTTTCAGATATAACGCAGTAACACGTTTACTCAAAAACATTTTAACTGACTTACTTAGTTCTTTTATTTGAGA
>NW_019438232.1:0-730 GCF_002814215.2 Seriola lalandi dorsalis
GAATGAACTGAATGATCGTTCTCTAGTGGAGCAGATCCAACAGTCCCTGAGATCAGGAAGTCTCTCCACAGATAAACTGTCTCCTGCTCAATGGTCAGCTCTGGGCTTCATCTTACTGTCCTCAGAAGAACATCTGGACGTGTTTGACCTGAAGAAATACTCTGCTTCAGAGGAGGCTCTTCTGAAGCTGCTGCCAGTGGTCAAAGCCTCCAACAAAGCTGTGTAAGTGTAGAGAGAGTTGATTTATTCATCATTATATAAAGACACTTCTGTCTTTTCAACAGGAGAGAAAATAACTTCCTTTCTTCTTTAATTCCTCATGATCATCTCTTCAGACTGAGTGACTGTAACCTCTCAGAGAGAAGCTGTGAAGCTCTGTCCTCAGTCCTCAGCTCCCAGTCCTCTAGTCTGAAACACCTGGACCTGAGTAACAACGACCTGCAGGACTCGGGAGTAAAGCTGTTGTCTGCTGGACTGGAGAGTCCACTCTGTTCACTGGAGACTCTCAGGTCAGGATCCATCAACCTGTTTATCTGACAGTTTAACAGAGCAGCAGGTGTTGACAGAGGGTTCCTGTGTGTTGTTTTGTGTGTTCAGTCTGTCAGGATGTCTGGTCACAGAGGAAGGCTGTGCTTCTCTGGCCTCAGCTCTGAGCTCCAACCCCTCCCACCTGAGAGAGCTGGACCTGAGCTACAATCATCCAGGAGACTCAGGACTGAAGCTTCTGTCT
>NW_019438234.1:0-475 GCF_002814215.2 Seriola lalandi dorsalis
CAAAAACTCCCTAACCTTAACCTTTCCCACTATCAAACTATCAAACTGATAGGAAACACACACATGAGCGCGCGCACACACACACAACCTCCCTTCCTCTGTACCTCTCTAGATAAGAGTCATAAACTACAACCTCATGAGATGTTTCTATGCAATATACTTTAATCCCAAACTTCTATCCTACAGAATGTTTGAAATGTAACGTGTAGACTTTAAGACAATGTCCTTCATGTGACCGTACTGTCAGCATCCTTCACACGAGGTAACACACACTAAATGACATCCAGAATGTCCATATTATTATTACAGTTAAAGAACTGCTGTGTAATCCACATTTATAGACTATTAGCTTTGGGAAATGTTTGTATTGTTTCATCAGTTAACTACTTGTATCATGATTAATTCCTGGTTTGAAGGATGTAATATGAAATCAACACTTGTATCACTCCTGTCTGTCATTATTAGTGCCATTAGG
>NW_019438235.1:0-499 GCF_002814215.2 Seriola lalandi dorsalis
GCTGTAGGAGAAGGTTGGATGATGGATGATCACCTACGTTAAAACCTGCAGAACAGAAGAGATAAAACAGCAGTTTTTATGATGCCAGGCAGACATTGTGACTCTCATCATTTAAAGTAAACATTTAAACATCTCTGACAGGAGAATTTGAAGTGAAGTGAAGCTGAACAGTTTTATAGCTCTGAGAGTTATGACAAAAAACAAAAAAAAAAAAAACAGAACTCTGCAGCACTTCTCTGTAATTGTCTCAGTTTTTTGTTGAACCTTGATGGAAGCGAGAAACCCTCCCAGACCTGGCTTTCAAACACACTGCAGGATGTTAATGATGGAGGGGGGGGTGTCTGCTGTTTGATCTCTGTATATTTTACAGAAATTAAAGCAGTGCTATTTTATATAGCACCTGCACTATGTTACTGTTAGATCTTTTTATTAAGCAGGTATCTCCTCTGCATGTGCAGTCATCGCAGGTTCGCGATATCGAGATGATGCCGTGATCATT
>NW_019438235.1:1005-2848 GCF_002814215.2 Seriola lalandi dorsalis
TGTATGAATAGTAACATTCACATATGATGGTGGCATTTCTGAGTGGCCACACTTGGTCCATCATTAGCAATATGCTACATACCACGCTATGATATGTAGCGACTAAACCATCAGCCTGTAAATGAATAAATGGTTAAAGAAATGAAACTTAAGCTATTTCCATATATTTCTATGAGTATCTATTACCCTGACAGGTTAACACACACAGGAAGAACAAAGGTAAACAATCAGCTTCCTGGATTCTTCTTCTACAAGTTTAGTAACATCTCCGAGACACCTGGCAGGTTTTTATTTTTTTACTTTTTTGGAAAACTGTGACACCTCTGTGAACGAGTGATTAATGATTAAAGTGTGAAAGCGCAGCATGAGCTCTTTTACCCGCCCGAATCAAGTCCCATTATAGATGCATTCACTGATAAATACTGAGGAGGGATTTATTATTTTCATTATTTGATTTCGGCACTTTCCTGTCGCCGGCAGGTCGGGTCATTTGAGCACGTTCTCACCCTGCAGCACTGCAGGAGCCGTTTCCTATTACATTACAATAAAATACACCTTTCTTCACTCTCTGTCATCATCATTTGTCTTCAGACCTGTAGTATTTATGTCAGTCATAGATTTTTCAGTCTTTATTCCCTTATTTCTATGTGGTAAAACCCAGCAGTGTCACCTTCATCCCAATTAGTTTGGCTCCTTCATCGTCTTCTTCACCGGATCTAATTAACTTGACCTCCATGTATTTCAGTTGTGTGTGTGTGTGTGTTCACGTGCGCGGCTGTCATTTAGCTTTTTTGAGTGACACCTGTCCAGCCATGACAAATCACTGTCAGCGCTGTCATTAGGTGACAGAATCCCTCTCTTCCTCCCTCGTGTGGAGGATCCTGAAGAGAGAGCGAGGAGTTTACTCAGCTGAGAGGATTCAGAAAACGTGACACGGCCACAAAAACAAGAATTAGTTTAATCCACAACTGATGACAGAAACTTTTCTGATGACAGGGAAGTTTTCATTGATTTAATCAGGAGAAACAGATGAAGTGATGCTGTGGTTCGGCTCTTCATGGGACCATTCCTTTTGCCACATCTCCTCCCCTCGTTTCTTCCTTGTTTCTTTCTTCTCCTCTTTTGTTTCCTTTTTGTTTACTCTCCTCTCCTACCCTCTCCTGTTTCCTCCTCTCATTTTGTTTCGTCTCCTCCCCTCTCCTCTCGTCTCCTCTTGTCTCTTCTCCTCTCCTCTCGTCTTGTTTTGTCTCCTCTCCTTCTCTCTCCTCTCCTCCCCTTTTCTCGCTTCTCCTCTCCTTTTCTCTCCTCTCCTCTAATCAATGCCTGTTCGCCAGCAGCGCTCTAATTACAAACAAAAACAAAATTTTCTCCAATATCACCTGAGTGACTTTTTGTTTCTCGTGATAACTGTTGCGGATGGAAGATGATTGTTTCGACGGAGGACATGAGGTACATTTTAACCGTCAGCAGCTCTCAGCTTACAGTGTGTTGGTGGTGGTGGTGGTGTTTGGAAATGATTCAGCTCAGCTCGTTTCCTATAAATTATTAAAAGGGATTTCCATTTACCGTCGGCGAGCTAATTACAGCTGCCAGACAATGATGTTTTTAGGTGAAATAGCTACATGTTGGTGACTCACAGCCGCTGCTCAGGACTGTTCTGCTTCACAGAGCAGGTTTATGGTGGACCTGTTGGCATTTCCACCATTGCGTATGTGTCTAAAGTCGTTTCATAATGGGGAATCGTAATTAAAAGTCAAAACTTTAAATGAAAAATAAACAAAGAAGAAACGTTAATGGGAAACTTTGGGAAAAATGACTTGTTTAAACCTGAGTTTCCTGGCCA
>NW_019438236.1:0-514 GCF_002814215.2 Seriola lalandi dorsalis
CCTGAGTACACTGAGGCTGCTCTGATATCGATGCCACACTCTGTCAGGTCTGATTCATAGAAGATCAGGTTTCTTTTCTGCAGCTGCTCAAAAGCCAGTTTTCCCAGAGACTCAATCATCTTCCTGGTCTCTGGACTCCAGTGTGGATCTGTCTCAGATCTTCTGTCATACTTGACGTTCTTCAGTTTGGACTGAACCACCAGGAAGTGGATGTACATCTGAGTCAGGGTCTTGGGCAACTCTCCTCCCTCTCTGGTTTCCAACACCTCCTCCAGAACTGTAGCAGTGATCCAGCAGAAGACTGGGATGTGGCACATGATGTGGAGGCTTCGTGATGTCTTGATGTGGGAGATGATCCTGCTGGCCTGATCCTCATCTCTGAACCTCTTCTTGAAGTACTCCTCCTTCTGTGGGTCAGTGAACCCTCTGACCTCTGTCACAATGTCAACACACTGAGGAGGGATCTGATTGGCTGCTGCAGGTCGTGTGGTTATCCAGAGGCGAGCAGAGGGAA
>NW_019438237.1:0-576 GCF_002814215.2 Seriola lalandi dorsalis
AAAAAGTCATAATGTAGTAAGGCATAAATCCGTCACAAAAACGTCATAGTATAGTAAGGCATAAAAAGTCATATTATAGTAAGGCATAAAAACGTCACAAAAACGTCATAGTATAGTAAGGCATAAAAAGTCATAGTATAGTAAGGCATAAAAAGTCGAAAAAACTACATAGTATAATAAGGCAAAAAAAGTCATAAAAACGTATTATTATAATAAGAAATAAAAAGCAATAGTAAAGTAAGGGATAAAAAGTCATAAAAACGACATAGTATAGTAAGGCTTGAAAAGTCATAGTAGAGTAAGGCATAAAAAGTCATAAAATCGTCATAGTATAATAAGGCTTAATAATTCATAGTATAGTAAGGTATAAAAAGTCATAAAAACGTCATACTATAGTAAGGCACAAAAGTCATAGTATAGTAAGGCATAAAACGTCATAAAAACGTTATAGTATAGTAAGGCATAAAAAGTCATAAAAACGACATAGTATAGTAAGGCATAAAAAGTCAAAGTATAGTAAGGCATAAAAAGTCATAAAAACGACATAGTATAGTAAGGCATAAAAAGTCAAAGTAT
>NW_019438238.1:0-499 GCF_002814215.2 Seriola lalandi dorsalis
CTAGAGTCTAGGGTCACCACTGGTGTTCGATGTAAAATATTAATTAGTGCAGCTTTAATAATAATAATAATAAAATAAGAAGAACAGGCCTAGTTTGGTGCAGAGGTAAAACTCAGAGCAGGTTAAAACTAAATGCTATCGAAACATCTTTAAAATAGTTTTTTTTCTCTCTGTCAAAAGTCAAAAGATGATAACAACAACGGTCCAGTCCAGTCCGGTCCGGTCCGGTCCAGTCCAGTCCAGTCCAGTCCGGTCCGCCTGCTCAGCACACAGAGCCAGCCTGAACCATACAGAGCAGCAGCAGCAGGAGGCAGCAATACTGAGCAGATTAAATTATTAATAGAGGTTTTTATTGAGCACCTATAACCTCCCAGTAAGGATGGCATAAATCACGCTGTTCAAAACATAAATTACATTTTTACAGAAAAAGGTAAGAATATTGGAGCTGGATTTATGCAACAAAAGCAGCAGCAGCAGCAGCAGGAAGGAAAAGAATCAG
>NW_019438239.1:0-758 GCF_002814215.2 Seriola lalandi dorsalis
AAATGTAAAAAAAAACTTCATAGTATATATTAAGGCATAAAAGGTCATAAAATCGTCATAGTATGGTCAGGCAACAAAGGAAATAGTATAGTAAGGCAGAAAAATGCCAAAAACGTCATAATATAGTATGGCATGAAATGTAAAAAAAAACTTCATAGTATATATTAAGGCATAAAAGGTCATAAAATCGTCATAGTATGGTCAGGCATCAAAAGAGATAGTATAGTAAGGCAGAAAAATGCCAAAAAAACGACAAAGTAAAGTAATGCAGAAAAATGCAAAAAAACGTCATAGTATAGTATGGCATAAAATGTCAAAAAAAAATCTTAGTATATTAAGGCATAAAAGGTCATAAAAACGTCATAGTATGGTCAGGCATCAAAGGAAATAGTATAGTAAGGCAGAGAAATGCCAAAAAACGTCATAGTATAGTATGCCATAAAATGCCAAAAAAAACATCATAGTATATTAAGGCATAAAAGGTCATAAAAACGTCATAGTATGGCAAAGCATGAGACAAAATAATATAATTAGGCATAAAAATGCCAAAAAAACGTCATAGTATAGTATGGCATAAAACGTCCAAAAAACATCATAGTATATTAAGGCATGAAAGGTCATAAAAACGTCTTAGTATGGCAAAGCATGAGACAAAATAATATAATTAGGCATAAAAATGCCAAAAAACGTCATAGTATAGTGTGTCATAAAATATCAAAAACACATCATTGTATATTAAGGCATGAAAGGTCATAAAA
>NW_019438240.1:0-545 GCF_002814215.2 Seriola lalandi dorsalis
TTTTTATCACTTTTTACGCTGTACTATACTATGATGTTTTTATGCCTTACTATACTATGACGTTTTTTATGACTTTTCATGCCTTGCGTTAATATGACATTTTTATGCCTCACTATACAATGATGTTTTTTTGCCTTACTATAGTATGACATTTTTATGCCTTACTGTACTATGATGTTTTAGTCAATTTTTATGTCTTACTATACTATGACGTTTTAGTAAATTTTTATGTCTTACTATACTATGACGTTTTTATCACTTTTCATGCCTCACGTTACTATGACGTTTTTATGCCTCACTATACTATGAAGTTTTTTTGCCTTACTATAGTATGACGTTTTTATGCCTTACTGTACCATGATATTTTTATCACTTTTTACGCTGTACTATACTATGATGTTTTTATGCCTTACTATACTATGATGTTTTTATCACTTTTTACGCTGTACTATACTATGAGGTTTTTATGCCTTACTATACTATGAGGTTTTTATCACTTTTCATGCCTTGCGTTACTATGACGTTTTTATGCCTCACTATACTAT
>NW_019438241.1:0-515 GCF_002814215.2 Seriola lalandi dorsalis
ACTTCACTGGGTTTTGTCCATTTATTCAATGGTCATCTTAGTCCAGGTATAATAAAGTCTCCTAACCTGTTTTATCTCTCTGCTGCCACCACCTGACTGGTCTGTGGGTTCTTAGCGGCATTTTCAGTTGGCCAATTGTCTCTAATCTGATCTAATCTAATCTAATTGAATCTTATTTAATCTAATCTAATGTAATCTAATCTAATCTAATCTAATCTAATCCAATCTAATCTAATTGACAAAGTCAGTGCCAGTCGTCCTGACTTCCTGTCTTCCTACTAGCCTCTCTACTAGAGGGCTAGTCTGTTCTGAACCACTGTTGTGTCCCTCCCTAAAGGTGGGAGACAAGGAGAGGCTTGAGTATGGTGTGGGTGGGTGGGTTTCTGACTGTGTTGCCTTATCTGACAAAATGTAGCCGAATCAGAGCCCAGAACCCAGCCAGTTGTCATAAAGTGACCACATACCCTTACCTTGTCTCCCACACTCTCCCCTCTAGCAGCACAGAAGCTATCACA
>NW_019438242.1:0-509 GCF_002814215.2 Seriola lalandi dorsalis
TACAAATATATATATATTATCTGGTTCTGGTTCTCCTGGCAGCATGGTGGTGCGGTGGTTAGCACCGTCGCAAGAAGGTTCTGGATTTGCACCTGCCGACTGGCTCGGGCCATTCTGTGTGGAGTTTGCATGTTCTCCTCATGTCTGCGTGGGTTCTCTCTGGGCTCCCTGGCTTCCTACCACAGTCCAAACACATGCAGGGTTAGGTTGTGTCAATGTGAGCATGGTTCTTTGTCTCTATATGTCAGCCCTTTGATAGACTGGGCGATGGTGCCCACGACCCTATAAGGATAAGCAGTATGGATAATGAATGAATGAATGGTTTATTTCTGTACATAATTCCAAGCAACCTGCAACTTCAACCAGAAAAACTTAATTATATATATAAGCAATATATTGCATAGAGTCTGTATCATCATCTCTTCATCATCAACTTTGGTAGAAACAATCTACGAGTCTAAGTCTGTTTACACTGATCGCTGATCAGTTCTTACAATGTTGTCAACAAG
>NW_019438243.1:0-508 GCF_002814215.2 Seriola lalandi dorsalis
TAGAAACTCCTGAGGGTTAATATAAAACATCTGTCAGGAATTGTTGAGTTTTAGGTTTATGATGATTGCGTGTATGTGATAGGTGCTGAACACTAACCATAAACAACATAAACATTTTCTTGTAATGTTATTGTTGTGTTATGAACACATAAAGAACATTTATGACAATGCAAACTAGATACGTGAATGTAAGTTTTGGTGCTATAATACTGAGTATAATGGAAACTCAGTCTATAAATGTGACTCCACTACAGATGTTCCTGATCATATTTTACATGTAGAATTATTATGTGTAGGAGTGATGTCCACCTGAAGCTGTGGGTAGATGAACAGGAGCTTTCCTTTAATTCTTCCTTTCCTGTTTCCTCTCTTCTCTCTGCTATGTCCTGACCCCCTCCTATAGGAGGAAGCAGAGATAAGGAAGTGAAGGGGGGAGAGAGAGAGAGTCTTGACCACAGATGCTCTCTCAGTCCAGACTGTTAGCTTTTTAGCACTGGGTGTGTAGCGA
>NW_019438244.1:0-506 GCF_002814215.2 Seriola lalandi dorsalis
GCTGCTGCTTCACAGGTAAAGTCCAGAGAATCAAACTCCTCTCCTCCATCAACATCCGTCCCTCTGAAATGAAGCCGACAAAACCATGACGCTGCTTTATGTTTCTGTCTCTGTGTCCTCAGAGTCCAGAGGACAGGTCACAGTGACTCAGCCTGGAGCAGTGAGCTCTGCTCTGGGACGCTCCGTCACCATCAGCTGTAGGGTCAGTCAGAATGTTTATACTCAGGGAGGCCACATTCCGTTTGCCTGGTACCGGCAGAGAGATGGTGAACCTCCAAAAGCTCTTATCTATAGGGCTACTACTAGAGTATCAGGAACTCCAAGTCGTTTTACAGGCAGTGGATCATACAGTGACTTCACTCTGACCATCAGTGGAGTTCAGACTGAAGATTCAGGAGTTTACTACTGTCAGAGTGCACACGTTATCAACAGCCTGTGGGTGTTCACACAGTGAAAAAGCGTCGTACAAAAACCTCCCTCAGTCAGACTGAACAGAAACTGAACTG
>NW_019438245.1:0-455 GCF_002814215.2 Seriola lalandi dorsalis
ATGTCATAGTGTAGCATGGCATAAAAGTGTAAAAAAACAACATAGTATAGCATGGCATAAAAGTGTAAAAAAACAACATAGTATAGCATGGCATAATAAGGTAAAAAAAAGTCATAGTATAGCGTGGCATAAAAAGGCAAAAAAACGACATAGTACAGTATGGCAAAATAATTTGAAAGTATAGCATGTCAAAAAAAGGTCAAGAAATGTCATAGTGTAGCATGGCATAAAAGTGTAAAAAAACGACATAGTATAGCATGTCATAAAAGTGTTAAAAAAACGTCATAGTATAGCATGGCAAAAAAAAAGTGATAATATTGCATGGCAAAAAAAGGTAAAAAAATATCATATATATATATCATAGCATGAAAATAAAAGTGTAGAAAAACGACATCGTATAGCATGGCATAACAAGGCAAAAAAATGTCATAGTATAGCATGGCAAAAAAATGTGA
>NW_019438246.1:0-525 GCF_002814215.2 Seriola lalandi dorsalis
TGGTAGTGGGTCGTGACCCACTTGGTGAGAATCACTGCTCTAAACACATTGCCCTTCGCATGGATATGCCAGTCCATGTTAAGACCTCGCAAGAACAAACTCCATTGCATTAGACAGTGGTTGGACTTTTTCTTTATCCCACTGAGAGAAACAAGACAATATAGTCTGTGTAGTCAACTAGAGGCTGGCTGGCAGAGACATAAAATCAAAAAGATACAGAGCAAAAAGATTTGCCAAAAACTCTTTCTCTATGGTGGAAAAACATTTTTCAGGTCAAACCATTTAGAAAAATAACACAAATGATGCTCAACACCTGATGACAGTGCTTTCACGTTTTCAGATGTTGACATGTATTTGTCCAAACAAAAGGGACCTTTGGCCAAGCAGGTTAGCTATGGAGGCAATGATAGTAGCAATATGCTTACATACTCCATTCCCTTTTACGGTTGCAGAGGGGCTGGAGCCAATCCCATTTCCCAGCTAACACTGGGCAACAACAGGGTACACCCAGGACAGGTCGGCAGT
>NW_019438247.1:0-537 GCF_002814215.2 Seriola lalandi dorsalis
TGTGTGTGTGTGTGTGTGTGTGTGTGTGTGTGTGTACATGTGTTCGGGTGTTCAGAGATTGCACGGAGTATATTTTTATCTCAAATGAGAATCTTCCCCCTTCCCCTCTCCACATTTTCAATTCCCTGCTGCTTTCTCCTCATCCCCATTTTCCCATTTCATCACTGCACACACACACACACACACACACACACACACACATACACATACACATACACACACACACTCAAGCGCAAACAAAAACATGCACCACTACATTTTAGAGCAGAATTGGATACCTTGACAAAATGAAGAACAGACGATATAATGAGAGCATGAATTTAATAACGTAGATTCAGTTGGTGCTGACGTTTTGTTTGATGTTGACTTCAAAGTGTTATTAGATTTGACGCAGCTGCAAACAAAGCATGAGACACAAGCTGAAAATGAATCCTATGAAACAACCTTGTGTGCTCATATTTGTGGACTTGTTTAAGTGAACTTACATGACAATAAATTTCTTCGATACGAAGATTCTGACTGCAGGTTCATGCTGTA
>NW_019438248.1:0-493 GCF_002814215.2 Seriola lalandi dorsalis
GTGTTGATGGTGCTGGTTGCACAAGTGCAGCTCAGTTATTGTGCTCAACAAGTTGGTAAGCTACAGTCAGTGCAATGAAAGACTCTGTTCTTAAATCAAATATCTGCTGTTTAACAAACGTGGCCTCTGTATTAATGAGACAAAAGCATGAGAATATATGAGAGAAAACAAGGTCACACTCTGAACCACAGACCAAGACTCTGGGCGCTGCTGCTCGGCTTTTGTCTCTCACCAGATATTATAACTGTTTATAACAAAACATGTTGCAGGCCATAATTTACGTTGTGCATGTAGAATTTCATTGACTGTTAGAATGTAATTAAAAATGTCATTATTGCCATGGTAATACTCACTACAAATATTCCTCTTAAAAAAAGTGTTTTTACTTTTGATTCAGAACCAAGAAGCTGTAAGACATTCACTCATTTCTTCCTCTATGTTTCTGTCTCAGATGCAGCTTTTCCTTGTATTCTTCCAAACAGACTGCAGTTCT
>NW_019438249.1:0-540 GCF_002814215.2 Seriola lalandi dorsalis
CACCTTTGAGTCTTTATGTTGTTTGTGATTCTTGTGACTCTGCTGCTGTAAAACTGAGATTCCTCATCAGTGTTAATGAAGCTCCGTCTCTCTGATCTAATTACAGCCAAGAAGAAGAACTTCACAGAGTCTCAGTATATTCTGGTGACGTGTGTGTTACGTTAATTCTTCAATCTCAAAACCTTTTTTCTTTTCACCTGTGGAACAGAATCGTCACTGATTCTAATGATTTCAGTCTGAATCTGCCTCATGTGGTGTTTTCATGTCTGTCCTCAGGACCAGGTCACACCAGATGTTTCTACATCTGTTCCTGGGGCTGTGTGTGAAGTTTCATACATTCCTGTGTGAGCAGTATTTCCTCCTCATCCTCATTCTTCCTCTTCTCTCTGTAGATTCATCAAGTCTCAGAACAAATCTGATTCATTCTGAAACATTTTCAACTTTCACAGATTCTTCAAACAGATTCACTTTGAGTTCAGTCTGAAAACACTGAAACATTTTAAACTAAGAACAAATGAACAATTAAAATCATTTGACTGT
>NW_019438250.1:0-541 GCF_002814215.2 Seriola lalandi dorsalis
TTCCATTCATTCTTCCAGACATCTGTGAATAAAGCTCTTGTAAACTTTAAAAAAAAAAAAAAAAGAAAAAAAAGAGGAGTGTGAGGGTTAAACTGTCTGTGTGTGTGTGTGTGTGTCTGCGTACGTGCGTGGGTGTGCGTGTGACAGTGCATTAATGATCACAGAGGGACAGACAATTACAAAATAACGGTATGAGCATGTTTGATGACATGTGCTTCTAACTTTAACAACTGATGAAATTCAACTTGTCTTTGTTCAAAAGAAGAAAAAACAAAAACAAAACAATCTTCACTTTTCAAATCTAAACACAGAATCAAACAGGAATTGATCCACCAGACGCTCACGTCTCTCTTATCCTGGATAATACGAAGATACAGACTCAACATCTACAGATTTTCTGGGGGAACAGAGAGAAACAAACATTTGTTTTTCTGCCTTAATGGAAAAACACTTTGGACAAGTTATAGGAACAAATTATTAATTACAAGTGAAAGCTTTAAAATGTTATTTTGCTGAGACTAATGCGTCTTCTAGTCAATAA
>NW_019438251.1:0-518 GCF_002814215.2 Seriola lalandi dorsalis
TAGTGGCCAGATTCCAATCCATGAGGCTCTCGTCTGCCCCTGAATCAATAAGTGCCCCTAGACAAACTGTATTTTCATGGTGCTTTACCTTGACTTCTGTCGGAACTCGTGGGGAAGGATCAGCGGAAGAAAAACGGCTCGCCAGAACCCTCCCCTCTACTGGCGAGCCTGCCCTTTTGCCGGACAAGCAGCTAGAAGGTGGCCCTGCTGCCCGCAATAGAAGCATCTGCCCTCCTGCAGCCGACGACAGCGCTCCTCGGGGGACAATTTGGCTCGCCCCAACTGCATGGGCTCCTCTCCTGAAGAAAATCTTGGGTGGGAAAATACTTCAAGCAGAATGACCAGCAGACCATCTGTAAAGTTGCCCAAGTTGTACATCAACAAATATGGCGTAGATATATCGATGTGGCAAGAATTCTGGGACCAGTTTCAGACTGCGAGAATGGTGAGTTAAGCAAAACTGAAAAGCTCACTTACCTGAAGTCATATTTGGTGGGTCCAGCAGCCAGAGCCATCGC
>NW_019438252.1:0-508 GCF_002814215.2 Seriola lalandi dorsalis
GCCTTATTATACTATGACCTTTTTTGGCATTTTTAAGCCTTATTATACTTTGACGTTTTTTGGGCATTTTTATGCCTTACTATTCCATGACTTTTTCATAACTTATTATATAATGACTTTTTATGACTTTTTAAGCGTTACTATACTATGATGTTTTTTGGCATTTTTATGCCTTGCTATACTATGACTTTTTATGTCTTACTATACTATGACGATTTTTGCCATTTTTAAGCCTTATTATACTATGACGTGTTATACCTTACTGTACTATGCCTTTTTTTGGCATTTTTGAGCCTTATTATACTTTGACTTTTTTTTGCATTTTTATGCCTTACTATAAAATTACGTTTTTTTTTGCATTTTTATGACTTACTATACTATGACGTTTTATGCCTTACTATACTATGACTTTTTCATAACTTATTATACTATGATGTTTTATGCCTTACAATACTATGACGTTTTTTGGAATTTTTATGCCTTACTATACTATGACTTTTTTTGTCAT
>NW_019438253.1:0-507 GCF_002814215.2 Seriola lalandi dorsalis
GGCCAAAGAAGAAGACATGTGGTGTATTGCCGCACCCATAACAGACAAAACAATCTCGGAGAATAAAGATTTGCCCCGCTTCCATGGCAGGGAAAAAACAGACCATCCTGATACTCCCCGGATCTTAGGAGAGGTTCCACCACAGATCTGGACTTCTTCATCTCAAGATGTTGGCTTGGTAAACACACCCCCTATCCACATCACCCTGAGACCTGTCTGGAGACCTCAATATCGCCTGAAAAAAGAACAACAAGACGGGATAGCAGATACCATCACGGGGCTATTACAAGCAGGAGTGATCATCCCCTACAGGTCCACATGGAACACTCCTATACTTCCGGTGACAAAGGGAGAGGGTAAAGGATGGAGGATGGTACAAGATTTCAGACCTGTAAATGATGCAACTATCCCAGAAGCATTGCCAGTTCCAGACCCATATCTAGCCCTACAGAATATCGGGCCCCAGCATCAGTATTTCACCGTGGTGGATCTTGCTAATGCCTTCTT
>NW_019438254.1:0-503 GCF_002814215.2 Seriola lalandi dorsalis
GATCAGCATATGCATGGATAGGGCAGGCGGGGCCCCTAGACTGAATCAACATATGCACAGGTAAGATATTGTTGTTAAGACGATAAAGCGTTGGTGATGTAAGGGGGAAGAAGGGGTGTTCTCCTTGATGAAAGGATCAAGGGGCCAACTCAGTAGGGTTATAGGGTTGTTCGTAGGTGTCAGCAAGTCTACACTGAATACACTGAAATCTGTGTATATTCTTCCTCAGTACAAATGACATTCGTACTTAAATGAACAATAAGTTTGTTAATGTCTGGTTCAGTTCGTTAGCGAGGATCTTGATAGCTTTCATTGATCTTTCTCGGACAGTTTATTCTGACATTCCCCATGATGGAGCCACCTATGACCAGGATTGTAACCTGATGTAGGAGTTGTGTTGTTGGCATGGAGCTGGTCACCCTGGAGGGAGAGAGTGCTGGTAAAATCCACTGAGACCCAAAGCTGCTGGTGAAAGGGCTCCACTCTCCACTTGACTTTAAAGG
>NW_019438255.1:0-519 GCF_002814215.2 Seriola lalandi dorsalis
TTTTATGACTTAAAATGCTATGTTGTTTTTTTGACATTTTATGCCATACTATACTATGACGTTTTTTGGCATTTTTATATGTCATAATACTATGTTGTTTTATACCTTGCCATACTATCACGTTTTTTTGGCATTTTTATGCCATACTATACTAACACGTTATTTTGAACTTTTATGCCATACTACACTATTACGTTTTGTGCCTTGCTATACTATTACATTGTTATGGCATGACAGACTAGGAACTTGTGGTGGTACAATGGGTAGAGACTTAACCTCACACTTAGAAGGTCGTGGGTTCAACACCCGGTATGGGGCTTTTCTGTCATATGCTTTTATTTTAAATATTTAGGCCATTTTATACTCTGGCATTTTTTAGACCTTACTATACTATGACTTTTTATTCCTGACCATACTATGACGTTTTTATGACCTCGTATGCGTTAAAATACTATGATGTTTTTTTTGACATTTTATGCCTTAATATACTATGATGTTTTATACCTTGCCATACTATCA
>NW_019438256.1:0-546 GCF_002814215.2 Seriola lalandi dorsalis
GTGACAACGATCATTCGCGTGTGTCTTTATACATGTGTATGTACCATGGTCTTTATGGTTTCGTACTTTTCATCTCTCCACAGCATCGTGTCACTTTCAACCCTGCAGGCTCCTATGCAGTTGATGATCTCAAGTCAGATACACTCTACATGTTTTCCCTGGCAGCACGATCTGAGATGGGTTTAGGAGTCTTTACTCAGGCTATTGAGGGCAGGACTGCCCAATCCTGTAAGTACTACAGTTTTCTACTGTCACTTTTCACATGTTGTTCAGGTTGTTTGGTGTAGGTGACTGATTGTTGCCAGGGGTTAAAGTGGGATGTGGCAGATGGGGCAGAAGCTATTTGTGTGTTGCTGGATAAGCGGTCGTCACTTCTCTTGCAAAAATGGAGTTCAAAGGACCATTGCCCTGATGGGAGGAGTTCCTGTCCTGCCTGTGTTGCTCTCTCTTTAGACGGATTTATTCACTATTATTATCAGGTGTTGGAGTGCTGTTTCGGATCATTCCGGCTCACTTTAACCCCTGATCATTGCCTTTTAGTTCTCG
>NW_019438257.1:0-535 GCF_002814215.2 Seriola lalandi dorsalis
GACTTTTTATGTCATACTATACTATGACGTTTTTTGGCATTTTTATAACTTACTATACTATGACTTTTTTTGTAATTTTTATGCCATACTAAACTATGACATTTCATGCCTCACCATACTATGGTGTTTTTTTTCACTTTTTATGCCTTAATATACTATGACGTTTTTTTGGCATTTTTATGCCTTAATATACTATGGTGTTTTTTTCATTTTTTAAGCCTCAATGTACTATGATGTTTTTTGGCATTTTTATAACTTATTATACTATGACTTTTTTCGTCATTTTTATGCCTTAATATACTATGCCGTTTTATGACTTTTTATGCCTTAATATACTATGATGTTTTTTAGACATTTTTATGCCTTAATATACTATGACATTTCATGCCTTACCATACTATGATGTTTTTATGATATTTTATGCCTTAATATACTATGGTGTTTTTTTCACTTTTTATGCCATACTATACTATGACTTTTTTTGTCATTTTTATGCCATACTATACTATGACATTTCATGCCTTACCATACTATG
>NW_019438258.1:0-573 GCF_002814215.2 Seriola lalandi dorsalis
AAAAAAACGTCATAGTATATTAAGGCATAAAAAGTGAAAAAAAACACCATAGTATGGTGAGGCATGAAATGTCATAGTTTAGTATGGCATAAAAATTACAAAAAAAGTCATAGTATAGTAAGTTATAAAAATGCCAAAAAACGTCATAGTATAGTATGACATAAAAAGTCATAGTATAGTATGGCATAAAAAGTGAAAAAAACACCATAGTATATGAAGGCATAAAATGTCATAAAAACATCATAGTATGGTAAGGCATGAAATGTCATAGTATATTAAGGCATAAAAATGCCAAATAACATTATAGTATATTAAGGCATAAAAACATCATATTATGGTAAGGCATAAAACGTCAAAGTATAGTATGGCATAAAATGTCATAGTATAGTAAGTTATAAAAATGCCAAAAAACGTCATGGTATAGTATGGCATAAAAAGTCATAGTGTAGTATGGCATAAAAAAGGGAAAAAAACACCATGGTATATTAAGGCATAAAACCTCATAGTATAGTATGGCATAAAATGTCAAAAAAACAACAAAATATATTAAGGCATAAAAAGTCATAAAAACAT
>NW_019438259.1:0-493 GCF_002814215.2 Seriola lalandi dorsalis
AAAAAAAAAAAAAAGCAATTCAATAAATATCCCTGAAATACAGTAAATCTTTTGTGAAGCTGCATAAATTTATTTGAAACCTTGCTGGAGAGGGGGTTTCTTCAGCCATTATTTGTTTTGTTTTCTCAAAATGTGGAGCCATCATTGACGCCAGTGAATTTGTGAGATGCTATGTACATTGCAGTCATAAAGTATGAAGACAATGTTTGTTATTGTTTTGGATTTATTTCCACACATTACAGCAGGCCGCAATCACATGTGCATGTGTTGGTGTTGTGGATGTCTGCCAGAAGCTCAAAATGGACTTTTATCCAGTTCTAAGCCACATTTTTAAGATATACTTGTTACACCTTGGTCTTCAAATATGTATTTTAACCGGATGAAGAATTGTACTCAGACGTCTAGATCTTAAGTTAACAGAGAAAAAAGCCAAGCAAATGTTAGACTTTAATTTGTGTTCCTACTGGTTTTAATCCCCTGCTGTATTTGTTAT
>NW_019438260.1:0-966 GCF_002814215.2 Seriola lalandi dorsalis
ATGGCACAAAAAGTCATAAAAACGTCATGGTATAGTAAAGCATAAAAAGTCATAAAAACGTCATAGTATAGTATGGCATAAAAAGTCATAGTATATTAAGGCATAAAAAGTCATAAAAACATCATATTATAGTAAGGCATAAAAAGTCATTAAAACGTCATGGTATAGTAAGGCATAAAAAGTCATAAAAACGTCATAGTATAGTATGGCACAAAAATTCATGAAAAAGACATAGTATAGTAAGGTGTGAAAAATCATAAAAACGTCATAGTATAGTATGGCATAAAAAGTCATAGTATAGTATGGCATAAAAAATCATAAAAAAGACATAGTATAGTAAGGTATGAAAAATCATAAAAACGTCATAGTATAGTATGGCATAAAAAGTCATAGTATAGTATGGCACAAAAAGTCATAAAAAAGTCATATTATAGTATGGCATAAAAATTCATAAAAAGTCATCGTATATTATGGCATAAAAAGTCATAAAAACGACATAGTATAGTAAGGCATAAACCGTCATAAAAACGATATAGTATAGTTAGGCATAAAAAGTCATAAAAACGTCATAGTATAGTATGGCATAAAAAGTCATAGTATAGTAAGGCATAAAAAGTCATAGTATAGTATGGCATAAAAAATCATAAAAAAGACATAGTATAGTAAGGTATGAAAAATCATAAAAAGTCATAGTATAGTATGGCACAAAAAGTCATAAAAAAGACATAGTATAGTAAGGCATAAAAAGTCATAGTATAGTATGGCATAAAAATTCATAAAAAGTCATCGTATAGTATGGCATAAAAAGTCATAAAAACAACATAGTATAGTAAGGCATAAACCATCATAAAAACGATATAGTATAGTTAGGCATAAAAAGTCATAAAAACGTCATAGTATAGTATGGCATAAAAAGTCATAGTATAGTAGGGCATAAAAAGTCATAAAAACGACATAGTATAGTAA
>NW_019438261.1:0-564 GCF_002814215.2 Seriola lalandi dorsalis
AGGAGGAGGGAGCAGGAGCAGGAGAAGGGGCAGGAGAAGGAGGAGGGAGCAGGAGCAGGAGAAGGGGCAGGAGCAGGAGCAGGAGCAGGAGAAGGGGCAGGAGCAGGGGCAGGAGGAGGGAGCAGGGGCAGGAGAAGGAGAAGGGGCAGGAGGAGGGAGCAGGAGCAGGAGCAGGAGAAGGGGCAGGAGCAGGAGCAGGAGCAGGAGAAGGGGCAGGAGCAGGAGCAGGGGCAGGAACAGGGGCAGGAGCAGGAGAAGGGGCAGGAGCAGGAGCAGGAGCAGGGGCCATAAATACATGTTCTTAATGAAACTTGAAACTCATTATTTCTGGAGGTTCGCTGACTGATGAAGGACACACTGATTTATTTATGACAGAAATCACCTGTGAAATCATGAAATCTCAATGATTTCTGTCATTATGTTTAAAAAGGCTGAACTCTGTTTATACGAAAAGAATTTCTGCTTTAATGTCAAACACATTTAACAAGGTGGAAGTTTTGTGTGAATGTGAAGCTGAGGATTGAAGAGGTGGGGGGGAGGAGGGGTGAGGAGGGGAGGAGGGGT
>NW_019438262.1:0-683 GCF_002814215.2 Seriola lalandi dorsalis
GTTTTTTGAGATTTTTATGCCTTACTATACTATGGGGTTTTAATGCCTTACTATACTATGGCGTTTTTTGACATTTAATGCCCTATTATACTATGACATTTTTTGACATTTTATGCCTTACTATACTATGGCGTTTTAATGCCTTACTATACTATGACGTTTTTTTTACCTCTTTATGCATTACTATACTATGACGTTTTTTGACATTTTAGGCCTTAATATACTATGGCATTTTTTGAGATTTTTTCGCCTTACTATACTATGGCATGTTAATGCCTTACTATACTATGACGTTTTTTGACATTTTAGGCCTTAATATACTATGGCATTTTTTGAGATTTTTTCGCCTTACTATACTATGGCATGTTAATGCCTTACTATACTATCACGTTTTTTTGACATTTTATGCCTTACTATACAATGGCGTTTTAATGCCTTACTATACTGTGATGTTTTTTGACCTTTTTATGCCTTACTATACTATGACGTTTTAATGCCTTACTATACTATGACATTTTTTGACATTTTATGCCTTACTATACTATGGCATTTTTACTCCTTAATATACTGTGATGTTTTTTGACCTTTTTATGCCTTACTATACTATGACGTTTTAATGCCTTACTATACTATGACATTTTTTGACATTTTATGCCTTACTATACTATGGCATTTTTACTCCT
>NW_019438263.1:0-551 GCF_002814215.2 Seriola lalandi dorsalis
TCTCTCTCTCTCTCTCTCTCTCTCTCTCTCTCTCTCTCTCTCTCTCTCTCTCTCTGTCTCTCTCTCTCTCTATGTAACATGAGGAAAGAAGAAGTAACACAGATGCACAATGAGAACTGAATTCAACAACAATAAAACTTTTCACTTCAGTACACTCGGGGGGTTTTTGTTGCTGTGACCAGAAGCTGCTGTTGCTGCCTGGGAGAGGAAGATAAATGACTATCTTCAGAACTTGATAGTAGAAGCTGAAACCTTTGTGATCTAAAGCTAAACAATGAATAATTCGTTAGCATTCAAAAACTGCAGCTCCTTTCCTCTTTATACACGTTTTACTATTTTGCGTAAATGTGATTTTCTTTCTTCTGGAGTTACGGTTTTTCTTTGGCTTTCTGTTGCCACTTTAACTGAATGTAAACACAGCTTTTATTTGTTGTAAGAAAACTCCATATGGTGCGTTTAATGGCAAAAAAAATGTCTCATGTTGTTGATTCTTTACTTGTTTGTTCTCCAGGTTTAAGAATGACGCCATCGTCGCTGAGGTGACCAGGCTG
>NW_019438264.1:0-601 GCF_002814215.2 Seriola lalandi dorsalis
CATCATTATAGATAATACTTTATCATCATGAAGCATTTTATAATTCATACTTCATTAATGTGTTGTTGTGGTTTTACTATTAAATTATCATTGTTCATCGTTTGAAGCACATCTTGCAAATAAATGGCTACAGCTGCTGCTCCAACACCATCGCTCCCAGGCCCTTCACAACATTTCTTTACTTTATTCCCTCCAGGTTCCATTCTGTAACAATCCTACTTCAGTAAAGGCAGGTTCACATACAGATCTGAGCTCAGTTGTGAGTACAGATATTCCAATGGATTATTAAAGTTTAACATTCAGTATATTTATAATACATAGTATGTTTTTGTGAAAATTTACTACAGCAAGTTCTTTATTTCTCTGATGATTTGCTTCAAAGCTCAAAGAAAATCAGTGAAAAAAGTTTAAAAAAACACAACACTGTGATTTTTCATTTTATTCAAAGAGTAAAACTGAAATAATTTTTGTCAGAATAAAATATAGGCCTGTATAAGATATAAGATGAAACAAGGAGAGAAAAAAAATAACATAAATATCTGCCAAGCAGCTGATTACACAAGTCATAATTAAAAGTGGAAAAAAATACAGCATCAAAATA
>NW_019438265.1:0-531 GCF_002814215.2 Seriola lalandi dorsalis
TATGTGTTACTATACTATAATGTTTTACACATTTTTATGCCCCACTATACTATGACATTTTCTGCCATTCTATACTATGATGTATTTAAAATTTTTATGCCTTACTATACTATAATAATTTTAGAAATTTTTTAGCCTCACTATTATGTTATGTTTTTTGATATTTTTATGCCTTACTATACTATGACATTTTTATGCCTTGCTATACTATGACGTTTCTTAACATTTTTATGACTTACGATACTATGACGTTTTTTTAACATTTTTATGCCTTACTATATTACGATGTTTTTTTTTAATATTTTTATGTCTTACTATACTATGACGTTTTTTTAACATTTTTATGTCTTACTATACTATGACATTTTTAAAAAAAAATTTTGCCTTACTATACTATGACGTTTTTGGAAATTTTTAAGCCTTACTATACTATGATGTTGTTCTAAATTTTTATGCCTTACTATACTATGACTTTTTATGGCGTTTTATACTATGACGTTTTTAGCCTTACTATACTATGATTTTTTGGGA
>NW_019438266.1:0-522 GCF_002814215.2 Seriola lalandi dorsalis
GGCTTGGTTGAAAGCATTGATCGTCTGGTTTAAGGAGAAAAAAAACGCACGTCTCTTGCGCAAACGATCGCGGAGCAATGACTAAAATCCTTCATCTGGTTCAAACATATAGATGAAAACAACCAAGGTGTAAAAAGTGTATGTGGCTTAAAACTAGACAAAAGTCAATGTTGAGCTTCTGTCAGACAAACAACACTGATGTATGTGCATAGGGGATATGATGTCATTGGCAGCCGACCAAATGACACGTGCCATGATTAAAATGACGTATTTCTCTAGGTTTGAGAATTGATGGAAAAATTTGGGATAATGTAAGAACACAACTCATTCATTTATATCATATGTCTAGTCATTTTTAGACATTTTAATTTGGAAAAGTTACAGATTATAACTTTAAGATGTAAATTATTCAGATTGGCATTTCTGCTGTAAAGCAGTATCCACAAAAAGGAAGTGTTTTCAAACAGCAGAAACTTGGGCAGAGACTTTGGTGCAGCTTGTTTGTAGTGCAAAAACAAGTGG
>NW_019438267.1:0-623 GCF_002814215.2 Seriola lalandi dorsalis
TACATTGCATGGGTCTCTCCACAGCAGTCCTGAGTGAGTCCAAACTCCTGCCAAGCACAGACCCAGCCTTTTTTACCAGCTTGTCCAGTCTCCTTGTGTTCATATCGGACATGCTGCTGCCCCAGCAGACTGCAGCATAAAAAAGTACACTGGTCACCACTGACTGATAAAACATGTGCAGCATTTCACTGCAGACGTCAAAGGATCTGAGCCTCCTGAGGAAAAAGAGCTGGCTCTGCCCCTTCAGGTAGATGGCATCCGTGTCCAGGGACCAGTCCAGTTTACTGTCCAGGTTCACACCTAGGTATCTATAAGTGTGCACCACCTCAATGTCCTTCCCTCGGATGTTGACTGGCTGAAGGTTGGGCCTAGACGTACATTCCATGACCATCTCCTTGGTCTTGGAGGTGTTCAGAATGAGGCAGTTCTTGTCGCTCCATTCACTGAAGGCCATTGTCAGATCCCTGTACTCCTCTTCCTGCCCATTCGTGATACACCCCACAATAGCTGTCTGAGTATTTCTGGATGTGACAGGACTCAGAGTTGTATTTAAAGTCTGCCGTATACAGGGTGAACAGGAACGGAGCCAGAACAGATCCCTGTGGAGCCCCAGTGCTGCTCAT
>NW_019438268.1:0-712 GCF_002814215.2 Seriola lalandi dorsalis
CTTTTAAAGAACACAGCAAAAACAACACTAAACCATTAATGTCTCATAATATGAAGCAGCTGCTTATGTTGAGCAGAACGCTGCAAAACTCTACCCACATGAGGGCGGCATTTAACACTTAACAATTGTCCAATAGTCACATGAACACAAAAACCTGAATTTACTCAAAGTCAAATTTGGCAGTATGATAAGGATTGGTCCATTTGGTGTCTGATGGTGAATGTATCTCTCACATATCTCAGAAGTACAGTGTGTACCAGAAAGAACGGGGGAATGTGATTAACTGTGTGACCTTTAAGAAATGTGCTTTCTCATGCATAACAAGAAACACTGTTGTTACTTTGCTTAAATTACAAGAAACATTGTTGTTACTTTGATTAACTTACTTTTGTTGACGTATAATATTAGCCCCTGACACATGTGACACAAAGCCGCCCAGCAACACACGTCAGCTGCCGTTTGAATCAATCAAACTAAGACATGCCTTACTTGTAAGGAGGAGCTATACTCCTTGACTTAAGGTAAGACACTAACAACCTCAGGCTAGATCGTTCTCAGCTGTTCCTGGTACCACTGTTATGTGTACTGTACGATCTCCGCTCTCTGCAGATTGCGCAAATAAATACTTCTACTTGATTCAACTCCTGTCTCCTCAATTGTGTACCTCGACTCCCCGGCCTGGGTGAGATTACACTCTGGGTGAATCTCAACA
>NW_019438269.1:0-478 GCF_002814215.2 Seriola lalandi dorsalis
CAGCATTGCATAAGACTGCCAGGATCTCCTGAAGGTCTACTGTGTCTGTGCTGTGACTCCGACTCCTAGCTTCCTTTACATTTGTGTGGTTTTTTATTTTTCCAGATTCAATCAGGTTCTTAACAGTCTTTACTATACAGCACGCTTCCTCCAGTGTTTGTTCATCAATGTTCTTCATCTGCTGTATTTCATCAAAAAGACCATCAATGTTTTTTTCTTTCTCATCTCTGAAGCTTTTTTCTAAATGCTGGATCAGATCCTCAGTTTCAGATGAGTTCAAGAGCTTCAGGAGAGACTGGTTCTTCTCATCTGTCCACTCAGAAGACACCTGATATGTTTGTATCAGATGTAAAATCTTCATGATGGAAATACAGTCTTCATCATGATGGTGGTCAGTTAATGCTTGGAGGAGGTTTAAACCTTCTACTGGTGACCAAAGTTGTTGTGCCACAAGGTTTGACACCATGTGGAAGAGTTC
>NW_019438270.1:0-700 GCF_002814215.2 Seriola lalandi dorsalis
AAACATCTGACCAACCACAGTGCAACAATGATTATCTCACCAGATGCTTTTAATTCTTGTTCCAGTTGTGTCATACCCATCGGAAAAAACAAAAAACAATTACACAATTTTGCCATGAGTTAATTTGCAAACACACATTTCTGCTTGTATTTATTATTATTTCAAATTTTAATGAGCAATAATTAGATGTCATGTTAGGCTATTTAGCCTATCATATTGTAAAAAAGTGGTATCAGTAAAAAACGTGGGCTTTTTTTTAAAATTCAAATTTTTTTTATCTTGTTTTATTCGTTTTTAGAATCCGTTTTGATCTGTTCTAAATATATGACTGTCTATGCTAATGACAGCTGAGGTTTGTTTAATAATTATTTTCAGACTCAGCCAGATTTTGCTGCTGCACCGCAAATCCAGACTCAGATTTTGCGTACACGAGCTCAGACCTGACGTGAGATCTGATCGTAGCTTCCGCTCACGTCCAAATTGATAAATGCCGAAGCTTGCGTGGAAATGGTCGTACGCACGGTTTTCTGCCGTACGTTCGTTTGATAAATGAGGGCCTGTGTGTGTACCTTCAAAACACCTGGTGCATTGAAATCACACCTCACCAGATCACATTGCAGGACTGTAAGAAAGCAGGAGACATCAACCTTCGTGAGTCTTGAATTTAGAGGAATTTGTACTCAACACACTTTTTTCACCC
>NW_019438271.1:0-545 GCF_002814215.2 Seriola lalandi dorsalis
GTGTCTGAAAAGTCAGAAGGAAGTACGTGACAGATGCTGTGGTATGGTCGCATGAGACTGGGAGGAGCTGATTCCCCCTGGGATTGATCTCTTACAACCACCTTACACATAGTATGGTGGACCGTCTGGACTTTCTTTGTGACTCACACCTCCATTCCATCCAAGTGGACGATGTCCTCCTTACACCTCTGGTAGAAGACAGAGTGTCTTCCTCGACCTCTGTCTGACACCTTTTGGATGCATCCCCAGAAGAAAAGAAAATCAAAATTCATTTATTTACTTCTTTAAGTTTTGAAGGGGATTAAAACCAGTAGAATCACTGAATGAAGCAGTTTCACATTTAAAGTCAGTGACTCACACCGGCTGAGAGCTGAGCTGTCTAACATTTTCTCAGCCTTTTTCTCTGATAACCCAGTCAATACCCATCCAACCAGTAAAGAGATAACTGTTTATCATTGAGTCTTTTGTAATCATCAGTACATTTGCTGTTTACACCATAATTGGTATTTTCTACATGTCGGCTATAAAGAGTTGGCAGTTATGTT
>NW_019438272.1:0-436 GCF_002814215.2 Seriola lalandi dorsalis
GAAACAGACTCTTAGAGATAGGACAGACAGAGCCTCCGGTGGTAGAACTAACAAACAGTCAGGCTAGTCCATCCACCCTCCAATTTGTTGTGACCACAAGGGCACCAACTCCACATGCATCCTCCAAGCAGACTAGAAAGTAGTATAATAAGAACAACTGTGCCTCCATAGTGTCTGCAGCTGTCCGTGTGCACATCCACAAGGAATATAATTAAGGTTTCAGTGTCTCAGGGTCAATTAGTGTCATGGTTTGCTATGGCAGACACTTTTTGTTAGTTTTGTTTTGGAGTTTTTGTACTTCCTGTTTTATTTTGTAATTGGTTTCCATGTGTGTCAGTGTTTTTGCTTCCTGTCTTGGTCCTGTGTCTGTGATTGTCTGCCCCGCCCTAATGTGTTTCACCTGTGTTCAATCACCCTTGCCTCCCTTGTCTATATA
>NW_019438273.1:0-1179 GCF_002814215.2 Seriola lalandi dorsalis
CATAGTATAGTAAGGCATAAAAACGTCATAGTATAATAAGGCATAAAAATGTCAAAAAACGTCATAGTATAATGAGGCATAAAAACGTCATAGTATAATAAGGCATAAAAACAGCAAAAAACGTCAGTATAATAAGGCATAAAAATGTCAAAAAACGTCATAGTATAGTAAGGCATAAAAACGTCATAGTATAATAAGGCATAAAAATGTCAAAAAACATCATAGTATAGTAAGGCATAAAAATGTCAAAAAACGTCATACTGTACTAGGGCATAAAATCGTCATAGTATAATAAGGCATAAAAACGTCATGGTATAATAAGGCATAAAAATGTCAAAAAACGTCATAGTATAGTAAGGCATAAAAATGTCAAAAAACGTCATAGTATAGTAAGGCATAAAAACGTCGTAGTATATTAAGGCATAAAAACGTCATAGTATAATAAGGCACAAAAACAGCAAAAAACGTCATAGTGTAGTAAGGCATAAAATCGTCATAGTATAATAAGGCATAAAAACATCATAGTATAGTAAGGCATAAAAATGTCAAAAAACGTCATGGTATAATAAGTTATAAAAAATTATAGTATAGTATGGCATAAAAATGTCACAAAACGTCATAGTATAATAAGGCATGAAAACAGCAAAAAATCTCATATTATAATGAGGCATAAAAACGTCATAGTATAATAAAGCATAAAAACAGCAAAAAACGTCATAGTATAATAAGGCATAAAAATGTCAAAAAAACATCATAGTATAGTAAGGCATAAAAATGTCAAAAAACGTCATAGTATAGTAAGGCATGAAAACGTCATAGTATAATAAGACATAAAAATGTCAAAAAACGTCATAGTATAATGAGGCATAAAAACGTCATAGTATAATAAGGCACAAAAACAGCAAAAAACGTCATAGTATAATAAGGCATAAAAATGTCAAAAAACGTCATAGTATAGTAAGACATAAAAACGTCATAGTATAATAAGGCATAAAAATGTCAAAAAACATCATAGTATAGTAAGGCATAAAAATGTCAAAAAACGTCATAGTGTACTAAGGCATAAAATCGTCATAGTATAATAAGGCATAAAAACGTCATGGTATAATAAGGCATAAAAATGTCAAAAAAACGTCATAGTATAGTAAGGCATAAAAATGTCAAAAAACGTCATAGTAT
>NW_019438274.1:0-525 GCF_002814215.2 Seriola lalandi dorsalis
CTATGACATTTTTATGCCTTACTATGACATTTTTATCCCTTACTATACTATGACATTTTTATGACATTTTTATACCTTACTATACTATGACATTTTTATGACATTTTTATACCTTACTATACTATGACATTATTATGCCCTACTATACTATGACATTTTTATGCCTTACTATACTATGACATTTTTATGACATTATTATGCCTTACTATACAATGATATTTTTATGCCCTACTATACTATGACATTTTTATGCCTTACTATGCTATGACGTTTTTATGACATTATTATGCCTTACTATACTAATATTTTTATGCCTTACTATACTATGACATATTTATACCTTACTATACTATGACATTTTCATGACATTATTATGCCCTACTATACTATGATATTCTATGCCTTACTATGACATTTTTATGACATTTTTATACCTTACTATACTATGACAATTTTATGACATTTTTATACCTTACTATACTATGACATTTTTATGCCTTACTATACTATGACATTTTTATACCT
>NW_019438275.1:0-481 GCF_002814215.2 Seriola lalandi dorsalis
ACACTAAAGGAGCTGTTTGTAAGTTTTGCTATTGCTACATAGCTAACGTTAGCATTAACAGCTGTTTACGTACCAGTCTAGAAGAAACATTGTGAGGTCAGCATCAAACTTTATTCCTTTACTTGCCAACGTCAATGTTAACTCTTTTCTCCGTCACGTCTTTTCTTCTACCGAAGTTAGCATGCTAACCAGCTAGCCCCAGCCCGTCTCTGGTGGGTCCATGTTGCACAATATACTAGTGGTTCCCAAACTGTGGGCCGTGGGCAACTGGTGGGCCGCGAAGGTATTGGTATTGCGGTATTGCGCGCCAACAAATCATTAAAAAAACGGTACAATATTGGTGAAAAAAATGTAATTATTAAAATATATTTATAAATACATATAAATAATTTTTAAAAATGCTCATTAATTCCTGTATTGATTAGCAATACTGCCTACCCTTTTTTCTTCTTATTCCAGCTGCGGGCGAGGGTGGGGTACA
>NW_019438276.1:0-571 GCF_002814215.2 Seriola lalandi dorsalis
TTTCATTTGTATGATTTCCTATTGGTTCTAAGAATTTTGTATTAAGATGTGAATGAAATAAATTAACACATCATATGCAGCAACGCACAATTATCTTTATTTGCAACCTTATCTGGTCTGAATGAAGTTTCTGCTCGGTTACACTTGCTTTCTTTGAATTAGAAGTATTGCGAAAATTAAAGTATTCTTTTCAAAATTTTAACAACATAAAAAGCCCTTCTTGGTCTTTTTCTCCATTTTATATGACCTTTTGACCTCGTGTTTTTTACTCGTAAAAACAAACAAGAATAGAGGCATACGGTTGTCTGATAGAGACAAAATTACGTGAAATTTTGTATTTGATCAACATAAAGTAATTTTGTACCATATATAAATTCAGTGTATTGAAGACAACATATGAATAATTTCCCTCTCTTTCTACATTAAATTGACCTCATGGGAGCCAGGCTGCAGTATCTGAAGTGTAACAATGTGTTTAATAGCTTTTCTAAACCAGGGGTAGAAAAAAACATAGATCACTGGGTTTAGACAGGAGTTGAAATACACCAGCCAAAGCTCTATGGCTGAAGAT
>NW_019438277.1:0-475 GCF_002814215.2 Seriola lalandi dorsalis
AGGGAGGCGTTTCCTCCTGAGATCTGGTCCGTGAACAGTGACGTCCTGTTTCTGAAGCGCTGGTCCTGGTGAGCGAGCTGGTCTTTGTTGTAGTAGAAGGAGTGGACAGGACTGTTTCCTGCTGACACCTGAATCCAGTGGATGACCACGTCAGTGTCGTTCTGGAAGCTGCACGGTAAGATGCAGCTCTCCATGGAAACACAGGACACCTCAGAGTCTGCAACACATCAGGTAAAGAGACGACAACCAAAGTTCAGTTCAGGGAACTTGGCAGCTGAATCCAGGAGAGCTTTCTTTAAAGGCCACATCGTTCATGTGTCTGATCACATATATTGATCTCTAACATAACAGGCTTTTACTTTTTATACCAGACTCAACCTTGTTTACAGTAACTAGGACGTGTTCTCATCAGGGATTTAAAAGCCAAATATGTGTCAGCTGCAGGTTGCACCACAAGCTCTGCCACACGATTTAT
>NW_019438278.1:0-481 GCF_002814215.2 Seriola lalandi dorsalis
CATAAAACGTCATAGTATAGTAAGGTATAAAAACATCATAAAAACGTTATAGTAAAGTAAGGCCTAAAAAGTCATAAAAACTTCATGGTATAGTAAGTCATAAAAACGTCATAGTATAGTAAGTCACAAAAACGTCATAGTATAATAAGGCATAAGAAGTCATAAAAATGTCATAGTATAGTAAGGTACAAAAAGTCATAAAAACGTCATAGTATAGTAAGGCATAAAAACATCATAAAAACGTCATAGTATAGTAAGGTATAAAAACGTCACAATAACGTTATAGTATAATAAGTCATAAAACGTCATAGTATAGTAAGGTATAAAAACATCATAAAAACGTTATAGTAAAGTAAGGCCTAAAAAGTCATAAAAACTTCATGGTATAGTAAGTCATAAAAACGTCATAGTATAGTAAGTCACAAAAACGTCATAGTATAATAAGGCATAAGAAGTCATAAAAATGTCATAGTATAGTAAG
>NW_019438279.1:0-515 GCF_002814215.2 Seriola lalandi dorsalis
TTTCAGCAATAGAGTGCCGCAGGAACGAGTCCCGAAACCCAGAGATTAGTTGCATTTTAGCTGAAATAAGGTCTGTGTTTAACACAAGCTCAAGACATTTTCATGTTTTATTCTGTGACATTAAATACGTCAGTAAACATCCCAGTCCTGACTTCTTTAATCTTTTACGTCTCTTAAAAAAGGCCGGATGCTTACAAATGTCTAAATGAGACTACAGAGGTTGTTGGGGACGTTAAATGTCACCACGTGAATTTGAAAACTGATCTACTCACCAGTCCACCTTTACAGCCTCACTAACTCACCAGTCCACCTTTACAGCCTCACTAACTCACCAGTCCACCTTTATAGCCTTGTTAACTCACCAGTCCACCTTTACAGCCTCGTTAACTCACCAGTCCACCTTTACAGCCTTGTTAACTCACCAGTCCACCTTTACAGCCTCGTTAACTCACCAGTCCACCTTTACAGCCTCGTTGTGTTTATACAATCTGTCACTAACTGTCAGAGGAAACTTT
>NW_019438280.1:0-509 GCF_002814215.2 Seriola lalandi dorsalis
TAACAGCTAATCCAATAATAATAGTTGAACAAAACACTGTTAAAGTTTCCATAGACACACTTTGATCAGCAGATCAGTTCCATTCCATTACTGTGGCTTATAGGATTCCCTGCTCAGTAACCATGGTAACTTATATTGCTGAACTAGCTTGCTCCATAGCAGGCTAAGTGTCAAGCTTCATGTAGCTGTGTTTCAATGAATTTCCAACAGCTGGAAACATAATCTTGCATCTTGCATCACTTTTTTCATGTCCATGTTTTGAAATTAGGGTCAGTGTTAGATTCTGATTAGATTTTGCTCTTGAATACAAAAGGATAGTTTGATTTTGTGTGTGTGTGTGTGTGTGTGTGGATCAGCTGACCTGCAGCAGTGTGAGGTCGAGGACTTCATCGCTGACCTGATGGATCAGGAGTTTGACACAGTGGTGGATGATGGGAGTTTACCTCAGGTACACACTAAAAGTAACATATGCACAGACAAATTTGTTACATTATTCCTATGGGGAACAC
>NW_019438281.1:0-369 GCF_002814215.2 Seriola lalandi dorsalis
TAATGTGTGCGCTAAGTTCGTTATAGAAATAACAAAATAAAATAAAAAAACAAAACAAAACAACAAAAAACATGAACTTCATGCACTCTAGAATAAACTTCTGTTTTAGTGTGAAGGAAGTAAAATGATTTGAAGCCCTTACCTTTTCAGCCCATTAAAACCTGAGCCACTGAGATCCCCCATGACTGCCGCGACCCTTCCTTATTTCCTTATTCCCTTATTTCCTGAACTCTTCCTTATTTTAAAGGTTAGACTTTTCTCCAACCATGAAAATCCAGATTACTCAATTAGGAAGAACTTATTACAAACTGACAGTAACTCTCACGCATGCCCTGTCCACGACAACGAGACTATCCTTTGACGCTAAAT
>NW_019438283.1:0-530 GCF_002814215.2 Seriola lalandi dorsalis
TGAATTGTACTAATAAAAGCAGAATATAAATGTGGGCTAATTGGCCAGTTGTGTTATTACCCAAAACTACAGCGCCTCAGAAACAGGTGGTTGCTGCAGACTGTTGGATTGACCTCAGTATCTGACCGCAGTGTTTCTATTTCCTCTCTCTCTTTCTTCTCCGATGCAGATTGATGCCATCCACAGAAAGGAAGCTATGAAGGTGATGACAGAGACTTTCTATGCTGCAATATTTGGATATGATGAGGTGAGATGCTTTCTATATATATATGCTTTCTATATACATATACATATACACACACACACACACACACACACACACACACACACACAGAGAGAGGAAGCAGCTACTAACATGCTGACACAGACACAGGCTTGAATCCTGTCCAGTGTTTATGTTCAACAGTTTTGTCTGGATCCAGCTGTGTCACAGTCTGCTGGAGACCGTCTGCGTCTCTCCGCTGCGTTCATGGCAGTTTGTCTCTCTAAGGGATGGAAATCATTTCTGGATGCATATAAACGCTTATTTT
>NW_019438284.1:0-457 GCF_002814215.2 Seriola lalandi dorsalis
CAGTGTTGCGCTAACCTGTTACCATGGAGACCAGCTCTGCAGCCGCATGTACACGCGACGCAGCCGTAATGTTTATGACCTGACTCTGCTGAAACGTCACCGGAAGTTAAAGAGTTAAACTTTTACAGTCCCGTGAAGAAGTTTCAGCCTCTTTAGATTTTTAGATTCTTCTCCATCGTCATCATCATCATCATCATCATCATCATCATCATCATCATCATCGTCATCATCATCAGGAGGCGTCTCCTGCAGCAGAGGGTCTGAGCCCGCAGAGACCTGATCCCAGCATCATGGATTCAGTCTGGATCACATGAAGGGACAGTCTACCTGGCAGGTGCCTGAGGAACTGTGCAGGTGTACGAGGAGAACTGGAACTCGCGATTGAAGCAAATCCTGAATCAGGTTTTCTGTTGTTGACTCTTTGTTTCAGAGTGTCGTCACTAGACTCCTGGTTCTT
>NW_019438285.1:0-488 GCF_002814215.2 Seriola lalandi dorsalis
AGGCATAAAAAGTAAAAAGGAAATGTCATAGTATGGTAAAGCATAAAAAGTCACAAAAATGTCATAATATAGTGAGGCATAAAAATTTTTAAAAAATGTCATAGTATAGTGAGGCATAAAAAGTAAGAAAAAAAATGTCATAGTATAGTAAGGCATTGAAAGTCACAAAAACGACATAGTGTAGTAAGGCATAAAATCTGAAAAAAAAAGATCGTATAGTGAGGCATAAAAAGTAAAAACAAAAATGTCATAGTATAGTGAGGCATAAAAAGTAAAAAAAATGTCATAGTATAGTAAGGCATAAAATCTGAAAAAAAAGACATAGTATAGTGAGGCATAAAAAGTAAAAAAAAAATGTCATAGTATAGTAAGGCATAAAAAGTAAAAAAAAATGTCATAGTATAGTAAGGCATAAAAAGTCACAAAAACGACATAGTGTAGTAAGGCATAAAATCTGAAAAAAAAGACATAGTATAGTGAGGCATAAA
>NW_019438286.1:0-443 GCF_002814215.2 Seriola lalandi dorsalis
TGACCGTACTATGACGTTTTTATGACCTTTTATGCCTTAATATAAATTGATGTATTTTTGACATTTTATGCCATACTATACTAAGATTTTTTTTGGTATTTTTATGCCTAATTATATTATTTCTTTTAATGCCTTGCCAGTCTATGATGTTTTTATGACATTTCATGTATTTATATATTATGATTTATTTTTGACATTTTATGCCATACTATACTATGACGTTTTTTGGCATTTTTATGCCATACTATACTTTGAAGTTTTTTGGCATTTTTATGCCTAATTATATTATTTTGTCTCATGCCTTGCCATACTATGACGTTTTAATGACCTTTTATGCCTTAATATAAATTGATGTATTTTTGACATTTTATGCCATACTATACTAAGATCTTTTTTGGCATTTTTATGCCTAATTATATTATTTCGTCTCATGCCTTGCCATA
>NW_019438287.1:0-427 GCF_002814215.2 Seriola lalandi dorsalis
TGCACTTTGCTAACCTAGCTAGCTAGCTGATAACTTCGTGTTTGTTATGCTAACCGTACCTGGTCCCAAACATGCAAACATTTGCAGGACAATGATAAATATAGTTTAAAAATTAACTCAGCATCATGTTATTAGAAAAAATCAGTCGCTGGTAGAATTTTCTTACATGCAGCAAAACATGCAGGTTCATCTCATTAACTTATTTTCTGTCTTGTCTTCTCCCTGGTATCGTATCGTATTGAGTACAATACACAGTGTATAATAGATCATTATCTTGCAGGGGTTTGTCATTTAATACTGTAAATTCATTCACAGGAGTCCTCAACTGAAGCAGGTATTCATGCACCTGTCCTGACAGCTGGTATATGTGTGTGATTAACTGTGATCCACCATGTCTGAACTAAAGTGTTTGTCTTTTACTGTCATT
>NW_019438288.1:0-526 GCF_002814215.2 Seriola lalandi dorsalis
TGTTGTAAATAGTTTCCATTGGGCACAATGCTGTTACTGTATGTAAGGATTAATTTGTAATGTGTGCTTTCTTCTATTCTTGCGGCTCACATGTGCTGTGGTACAGTGGATGGATGGGCATCGGTTGAGAAAACTAAGGTCATCACATGACTTACTGTCATAGGATGAGGAGCCCTGGAGAGAGATCATCAGTTTCACCTGAACCTCAAGTTCTGTTAGTAAGTTATATGATAAGTTTATAAAGCTACAGTGACTCACTATCTCCTCTTGAGGAACAAAGTGGTATTACAAGATGAGACGGACAGTTCAGGACATCTAGCAGCAGTTACACAGTGAACCTTTTTAAGGCATCTGCAGTCACTTATTTCTGTCCCATTAACCCCATCACCATTCTGTTCAAAGGAATGCATTTTATTAAGCTTTGCTGTATATTGGGTAAACTTTAAATAAAGGGCTGATTTGTTTTAGCATTTGTAAGTGTCCTTGATTTTTCGTTTTAATTCATATTTATGTGTTAGGTGAACCT
>NW_019438289.1:0-581 GCF_002814215.2 Seriola lalandi dorsalis
AAGTGTGACTCATTACATATACTGTAGATATTAGACATAAACTCCTATAAATCCCCATCTGTCAGTTTAAAGCCTCAGATAGAAACATGAACGTCACAGTTTAAGTTGCTTCGTCCTCGAGAGACGTCGCTCTGAACAAATCCAAAGTTTTCTGCATTTAGTCAGAATAAATCCACTGTTCGTTGCTGTAGCAGAAAAATTCTCCACTAACAGCTGATAAATCATAAGCAGACCTTTATTTTGATTCCTTACTTGCATTTTTTCTCAATATTGAAGTTTCATTAACAGCTATCTTTATTTTCTACCTGGAGATAAAACTGCACATTTCTCTAAATCAGTGTTAATCACATAGACGAGTTTTTGGTGCCTGTGAAATGAGCTTCAGCCTGTTAGGTCAGACTGGTTTTACAGTAAAGTGTCTTCAAGCAGCTCGTGTGTTTCCTTCATTGCTCCTTGTTTTTGTCCCGTTTGTGTCTCTCAGGTTCTTTGATGTACTTGAATGAAGCCACTCTGCTCAACAACGTCCGTGTGAGATACAGCAAAGACAAGATTTATGTAAGTGTTGACGTGAGGAAGTGAAG
>NW_019438290.1:0-513 GCF_002814215.2 Seriola lalandi dorsalis
TTCTTAATTCTCTTGCTCCGTTAAAAACCAGATCTGTGTCTTTTTCCATCTCCGCCCCTTGGTTCACCCCTGAACTTCGTCTTATGAAAGCCAAAGGTCGGCAACTTGAATGACTCCATAGAAAAACTGGTCTCACTATTCACAAAGAAATGTACAATAACCATATTTTACATTATAAGGACTCCATTGCCACCACCAAAACCCACTACTACTCCAGTATCATCGATGCAAATAAAGGAAACTCCAAGTCACTGTTCTCCCTGCTCAACAATATCACCCAACCCCAGGACTCTCTCCCCCTCACTTATACACATCCTCCTTCTGCAACTCCATTATGTCTTTTTTCACTGCAAAAATCAAGAATATCCACCAGCACCTAGGTCAGAATCCTCACCTCAGCATCTCAGCCAACTTTCACCCATCCACACACTCATTCTCATCCTTCCTGCTCCCCACTCTCTCAGAAATCAAAGAACTCATTCAGAAATCCAAGCCATTCACTTGTCAACTGGA
>NW_019438291.1:0-517 GCF_002814215.2 Seriola lalandi dorsalis
TAATATGAACGTCATAGCATGGCAATGCATTAGACAAAATACTATAATTAGGCATAAAAATGCCAAAAAACGTCATAGTATACTATGGCAGAAAAATGCCAAAAAACGTCATAGTATACTATGGCAGAAAAATGCATAAAAACGTCATAGTATAGTATGGCACAAAGGTAATATGAACGTCATAGCATGGCAATGCATTAGACAAAATACTATAAATAGGCAGAAAAATGCCAAAAAACATCATGGTATATTAAGGCATAAAAGGTAATATGAACGTCATAGTATGGTCAGGCATGAGACGAAATAATATAAATAGACATACAGGTGCCAAAAATTGTCAAAGTATACTATGGCAGAAAAATGCCAAAAAATTTCATAGTATACTATGGCATGAAATGTCAAAAAAACGTCAGGGTATATTAAGGCATAAAAGGTAATATGAACATCATAGCATAGCATTGCATTACACAAAATACTATAATTAGGCATAAAAATGCCAAAAAACGTCATAGTATAC
>NW_019438292.1:0-475 GCF_002814215.2 Seriola lalandi dorsalis
GCCGTTCCTCCAGACGCAGCTTTGGTTTTCTGCTGATACTCTTGGTGCCAGGGCTGATAACAGCAGACCTTGGATGGTCAGGAACAAGTGGTTGGGTGTTCTAAGAATCAGCACTTGGGCGTGTACAGTCTTGTTTCCTTATCTATGGTTAATGAACCAATAGCGTATTCATACATTCCTATTCTCCCTTTTCTTTTTGATATTTGAATAATTATGGAGTGTAAGCTTTCTATAGTAATCTCTCTAAGTGTATAAAGACTATCCTCAGGGTTCCTGCTTCAGATTTGAGGTGACATCATGCACAGAAGCCTGTATTGATGAATCCTCATTTCTCCTTGATCAAGCATCAATAAACATCCTCAGCATAAGACAAACTGGACTCCAGCGCTCTTTCTTCACCACCGAGGATAAGGATTTTCTCTAACACCTACCTGAACTCATGGCTCAAGACAACAACAACTGGACTTGGAATCAC
>NW_019438293.1:0-907 GCF_002814215.2 Seriola lalandi dorsalis
GTCATAAAAACGTCATAGTATAATAAGTCATAATATGTCATAGTATAGTAAGGCATAAAAAGTCATAAAAACGACATAGTATAGTAAGGCATAAAAACGACGTGCATAGTGAGGCATAAAAAGTCATAATATGTCATACTATAGTAAGGCATAAAAAGTCATAAAAACATCATAGTATAATAAGTCATAATATGTCATAGTATAGTAAGGCATAAAAAGTCATAAATACGTCATAGTATAGTAAGGCATAAAAAGTCATAAAAACGTCATAGTATAGTAAGGCATAAAAACGACGTGTATAGTAAGGCATAAAAAGTCATAAAAACGACATAGTATAGTAAGGCATAAAAAGTCATAAAAACGTCATAGTATAGTAAGGCATAAAAACGACGTGTATAGTAAGGCATAAAAAGTCATAAAAACGACATAGTATAGTAAGGCATAAAAACGACATGTATAGTAAGGCATAAAAAGTCATAAAAACGACATAGTATAGTGAGGCATAAAAAGTCATAAAAACGTCATAGTATAGTAAGGCATAAAACGTCATAAAAACGTCATAGTATAATAAGTCATAATATGTCATAGTATAGAAAGGCATAAAAAACGACGTGTATAGTGAGGCATAATAAGTCATAATATGTCATAGTATAGTAAGGCATAAAAACGACGTGTGTAGTAAGGCATAAAAAGTCATAAAAACGTCATAGTATAGTAAGGCATAAAAACGTCATAAAAACGTCATAGTATAATAAGTCATAAAACGCCATAGTATAGTAAGGCATAAAAAGTCATAAAAACGACATAGTATAGTAAGGCATAAAAACGACGTGTATAGTAAGGCATAAAAAGTCATAAAAACGACATAGTATAGTAAGGCATAAAAAGTCATAAAAACGTCAGTATA
>NW_019438294.1:0-614 GCF_002814215.2 Seriola lalandi dorsalis
AAAAAACGTCATAGTATAGTATGGCATAAAACGTCCAAAAAACATCATAGTATATTAAGGCATGAAAGGTCATAAAAACGTCATAGTATGGCAAAGCATGAGACAAAATAATATAATTAGGCATAAAAATGCCAAAAAACGTCATAGTATAGTGTGTCATAAAATATCAAAAACACATCATTGTATATTAAGGCATGAAAGGTCATAAAATCGTCATAGTATGGTCATGCATTAAAGGAGATAGTATAGTAAGGCAGAAAAATGCCAAAAAAACGACAAAGTAAAGCAGTGCAGAAAAATGCCAAAAAACGTCACAGTATAGTATGGCATAAAATGCCCAAAAAAAAATCTTAGTGTAGTATGGCATAAAATGCCAAAAAAAAAATCTTATTATATTAAGGCATAAAAGGTCATAAAAACGTCATAGTATGGTCAGGCATCAAAGGAAATAGTATAGTAAGGCAGAAAAATGCCAAAAACGTCATAATATAGTATGGCATGAAATGTAAAAAAAAACTTCATAGTATATATTAAGGCATAAAAGGTCATAAAATCGTCATAGTATGGTCAGGCAACAAAGGAAATAGTATAGTAAGGCAGAAAAATGCCAAAAA
>NW_019438295.1:0-591 GCF_002814215.2 Seriola lalandi dorsalis
ATATCAAAATCTTTTCATCCCTTACAGGAACCAGGGTCGCAAGAATCCTGGGTGCCATGTTTGATCACCAGCTCTCCCTCTCTGACCATGTTGCATCTGTCCTCTGCCTGTGCCACTTTGCTCTATACCACATCAGAAACATGTGTTGGTCGCTATAATATTCATATTTTCACTATCATCATCTCTCCAGCCACTGCGGGACACTTACTCTATGCTTTTGAGACCATCTGTTGAGAACATCTGGGAAGATGAATAAAAAGTGATGTTAAAATCGTGTAAACGTCGGCTTTAATATACTCGTTAATACACTCCTAAAGACTTGGTACTCTCCTTTGACTCCTCTCTCGCGCTCTGATCTCTCCTTCACCGGCACCTTCCACTTGTGGCTGAGAACCAGGCACATTAACCCTATCTCGTCAGTAACATGAATTCATTTTTTTCCCCCCATATTAGAAGAACTGATGATGTCTGCACTCTGCACTGTTTCACCTGTCCTCGCGATTCTCCTCCTTGCGAATTCTGTTTTTAAAATAATCTGTGATTTGAGACATTTCTGCAAAAAAAAACCATACATGGGATGTAATGTTAATT
>NW_019438296.1:0-516 GCF_002814215.2 Seriola lalandi dorsalis
CACCCACCAAGGACTGGACAGAGGTCAGAGTCCGTCCACCATCATATGAGGGGACTGTGGTGAGAGCTGTGGCTCAGCTGGAGGAGACGCTCAGTGAAGAGATGAAGAAGCTGTTTGAGGCTGAGCTGAAGAGGGTCCAGCAGTATGCAGAGGATGTGACTCTGGATCCTGATACAGCAAGTCCTAATCTCATCCTGTCTGATGATGGAAAACAAGTACATCATAGTGATGTGAGGAAGAATCTCCAAGACAACCCAGAGAGATTTTCTTATTGTGTTAATGTCTTAGGAAAGCAGAGTTTCTCTTCAGGCAGATTTTACTTTGAGGTTCAGGTTAAAGGAAAGACTGACTGGGATTTAGGAGTGGCCAGAGAGTCGATCAACAGGAAGGGAGACATCACACTGAGACCTCAGAATGGTTACTGGACGATATGGTTGAGAAATGGAAATGAGTACAAAGCTCTTGCTGGCCCTCCAGTCCGTCTCTCTCTGAAGTCTCAGCCTGAGAAGGTGGGGG
>NW_019438297.1:0-980 GCF_002814215.2 Seriola lalandi dorsalis
TGGAGCCTTCAGGTCCCCCTACAGTATCTCTGCATGGCATGCTTGTGCTAAGCTGGATTTGCTCTTTTATCAATATGATTGTATGAGTGAGGTGTGGTTTATATGATTTGAATTTGGGTTAATTGCTTAGGTTAATTTGCTTCTTTTTCTTGTGTTTCTTTTGATTTAGTTAATTAGATTTCCTTTGTTTTTCCTGTGTTAAATGATATTTTGAATTGTGTATTTTCTTTGAATTATTTTTCTTTGATTTCTATTGGGCAGTTATCATTTGGACATTTAGGTTTTTCTTTGTTAGTTATACATCTGTTTTTTTAGGTTTAACTTGCCCATTAATTGTTTTTCTTGGTTGAGTTGCAACTCTCTTAATCTTTTCTTTTTGTTTCAGTTGTCAGAGGCCGGTGGTGGTGGTGGCGTCGGTGACTGGTGGTGGTGTCCCCCTCATTTGATGTGCTGTGCTCCCTGGTGGTGGTTCCTTCAATGTGTGTGTGTGGGTGATTTATTTCTATTTATTTTGGGTGAACCGCTCCTGTTCACTAGTACCTGCCCACCTGGTAAGCCTCTGCTCCTGACTAGTTGCCCTTTTTTTTGGGTGTGAATGATTTTGATTGTTATTTTAACCAAATGTAATAAAATATATTTTTATACCTCGAACCCCGTCTCATGCCACCTGAATAGAACGAACCTGTGTGTCTAGTAGTTAGAACTGAATTTCCCTGGGTGCAATTCCCAGGGTGGCGTTGTTGAGCAACTATATAAATCTCTCAAACATATTTGACATCTGAGTGCAAGCATCCACCCTGCCCTTGCCACAAAACTGATGGAATAATTCATCAGGATTCTGGCGAAGTGTTCCCTGCGGTCATGACCATTAACTAAGGCTTCAATGGTAAAGTTTTGAAATGCATCACTAATGGAGCCTGCAAGAGAACAACATTCTTCTTCTTTAAAATTTTGTTTTGGTGCTACCGCTCCATCTCATG
>NW_019438298.1:0-567 GCF_002814215.2 Seriola lalandi dorsalis
TTTTAAATGTCATACTATAATAAGGCATAAAAAGTCACAGTATAGTATGGCATAAAAACCTCAGAAAACGTCATAGTATAGTAAGGCATAAAAAGTCATAAAAACGTCATAGTATAGTAAGGCATAAAAAGTCATAAAAACGTCATAGTATAGTAAGGCATAAAAAGTCATATAAAGTCATAGTATAGTAAGGTTTTAAATGTCATACTATAATAAGGCATAAAAAGTCACAGTATAGTATGGCATAAAAACCTCAGAAAACGTCATAGTATTGTGAGGCATAAAAAGTCATAAAAACGACATAGTATAGTAAGGCATAAAAACCTCAAAAAATGTCATAGTATATTAAGGCTTAAAAACGTCATAGTATAATAAGGCATAAAAAGTCATAAAAACGAAATAGTATAGTGAGGCATAAAAGTCATAAAAACGACATAGTATAGTAAGGCATAAAAAGTCATAGTATAGTAAGGCATAAAAATGTCATAAAAACGTCATAGTATAGAGGGGATAAAAACTTAAAAAAATGTTATAGTATATTAAGGCTTAAAATGTCACAGTATAGTA
>NW_019438300.1:0-475 GCF_002814215.2 Seriola lalandi dorsalis
ATAGCTTTCCTATTGTGTAGGAAGCATCATAAATTCCAATCCAATTCCCTTGAGGATATAAAAATAAACTGTTCATGCAAAAAGCAGCAACAGGACTGAGACTCCTGATTTGAGCTACACTCTAATGTCATCATCATAACCCTAAACCTAAAATGGTCACACTGACAATGTTTGACAGGTATAATGTTTACCATGTTCTTTATCTTAAATTGGCATTTTAGCATGCTAACATTTGCAAATTAGCACAAAAAACAGAGTGAGTGGAAATCCATTACTGAATGGTCAACTAAAGTTTTGACCTGATGATGGTAAAAATTCAGCGTATCACCAAAGTGGAATTCATCCTCTGTGGACTCATGAATGCATGTACAAAATTTCATAGCAATCCATCCAGTGCTTCTTGAGATATTTCTGAGGAAAACTGGTGGACCAACCGAACAACCCATCATAGTCATCCCCAGAGCAACGCCGCGAG
>NW_019438301.1:0-505 GCF_002814215.2 Seriola lalandi dorsalis
TGCTATAGTAGCCAGCCCCCTCTGTTGGCCAAAACAAGCATAACGCTACACGTCTGTTTTTAATTCACAGTTAAAAAACGAGGACAGCAGCCGACAACAACATTAGCATGATGAATAATCCCTACTGTTATAATTCAGTCTGATTATCAGGCTACAGATACAGTTGGTGATCACAAGTTTTGGTCTCTGTATGGGCTCAATACCAAACCTGGCAACCTCACTGTCACTGGACTTCCACAATAATTCCAGCATGTAACTCATCGGAGAACTTCAAACTGTGGTAGTAGTGTTGACAGGCGTGTGTGTTTTTGAGGCTAGCTGTTTCCCCCTGCTTTCAGTCTTGATGCTAATCAAAGGCTAACACATCCTGACTCCACCTCTGTACTAGGGCTGCACAATAAATAGAAATATAATTGACTTTGCAATATGGCCAAGTACAATATCCAAATCTAAGGAGCTGCAATTTGTTTTGATAAAGGTGAAATGTGTCACAACATTGTGGTGC
>NW_019438302.1:0-589 GCF_002814215.2 Seriola lalandi dorsalis
TTGGACTTCTATCTCCCTATGGACTGTAGTAGTAAGCCAGGGTATACCTGGGTTATACAACTCACATTGTATATCCCAAACCGCCTGTTCAACATCAGTAATTTTAACCATCAAGATGATCTGTAAGTATCATACTGAGCACTCATGTATTTTTATTTAAAAAAAAAAAAAAAACTTGTTTAATGTTCACAATCTTTTTGGTCATTAAAGTATTACATCCAACTTTTAACTTGTATGTATTTTTTATTGATGTTTTTAGTAGTGTAAGATAGTGTCATATAACCAAAGGTCTTTACCAAAACAGGCTAAGATACTTAATAAAATACTTTTTTAACATGAAAGGTATGTTAAATATACCAGAAATCTATATAAAATTACATATAAAAACCAAAAATTAAAAGTAGATTGTTGCAATTTTAAACCCCCTACTGAGGTTTTCAACAGCTTTTGGACATTTTTTGAAAGAGAAATCAAATGTTTTTATGTGTGGTATATCATTTTATTACATCAAATATTAATTAATATACAAGTTTTTTTATGTAAAATTATGTAATAAAAACCAATTAATAACAGTACCTTTCTGCAATTT
>NW_019438303.1:0-495 GCF_002814215.2 Seriola lalandi dorsalis
CGCCCGGTCTCGAACCGGGGACCTTTCGCGTGTGAGGCGAACGTGATAACCACTACACTACGGAAACTGTGCTAATTGAAATGATGACGTAATTTTTTTACAAATTCAATGAAAATGAGCCAACCAACTTTACATCTTTTTTACATGTAATTAATTAAATTAGTCTTGTTGATGCTATACAAATCAAGTGTATTTTTGTTAAAACCTAAGTGAAGTTTTTAACAACACTGCTACATGTGAGACACATCAGCCCCAATCAGGCATCAGAAATCCCATAATCACCATCTACTTCTCGCAAATGTTATTCCTAATTAATATTCCCTGATGATGATGGAAATGCACTTTATTATTTCTAAGACTAAGTCTGATGGTCATATGTGGGATATGTTCAAGAAGAGAAAAAGGGACTTAACTTCAAAACAAAAAAAGAAAAGATGTAACAATAGGATTGTTGTTCCTAGTTTAAGTTGGCCAGGGGACATATTTGAGTGTGAC
>NW_019438304.1:0-546 GCF_002814215.2 Seriola lalandi dorsalis
CGAGCCGTCTAAGTCTGGTTCACCCCGGATTTTATGCGATCAAACACAATGGCTGCAGAGTTTTCTCTGAAATGAAATTTGGGTTTAATATTGAGGGAAAAAGTCTTTAGATGGATGAGGATCAAGTTATATGAATGGCAATATCCTGGTACTAATACTGACGCATAAAACATTTACTTACTCGAGCTTCTGGAATAAAGATTTCATGTAGCAAAAATACACCAAACTGCTGGATGCATCAGTTTTAAATAGAAGAAGAAGTTAGAAGAGCCTCATGATGAAGATCAGCAAACGATAAAATTCCCATATTGTATAAAGGTAGATGTTTGATTATAGATCAGGTTCTAGATTCTATATTAATACTGTAAAAGTATGAAAGCGCTCAGTCCACACAGCCATGACATGTTTAATCATTTATGTTATTTATCAAGTAAAAATGCCAAACAGTCATTTATCGGCTCATTGTAAACTGAAAATCTGCTAAATTTGGGCCGTTGGTCAAACAAAACCTCGAGCTCTGGGAGAATATAATCCACGTTCTTCACC
>NW_019438305.1:0-490 GCF_002814215.2 Seriola lalandi dorsalis
TTTTTGACAATTTTATGCTTTACTATACTATGACATTTTGATGTCTCACTATACTGTGGTGTTTGATGCCTTATTATGATATAATGTTTTTTTGAAAATTTTATGCCATACTATACTATGACGTTTTTTGACGTTTTATGCTATACTTTACTATGACGTTTTTTGACATTTTTATGCCATACTATACTATGACTTTTTTTGAAAATTTTATGCTATACTATACTATGATGTTTTATGCCTTAATATACTATGATGTTTTTTGATATTTTCATGGCATACTATACTATGATGTTTATTGACAATTTTATGTCAAACTATACAATAACTTTTTTTGAAAATTTTATGCCATACTATATTTTGACGTTTTTTGACATTTTATGCCATACTATACAATGACGTTTTTTGACATTTTTATGCCATACTATATTATGATGTTTTTTTGAAAATTTTACGTCATACTATACTATGAGGTTTTTTCCCGTTTTATGCC
>NW_019438306.1:0-476 GCF_002814215.2 Seriola lalandi dorsalis
GCTGCACCCGTGACCCATTTAACTTCCTCTGTACACCGCTGACACACACGCCCGTTACCCATGGCAACGCATGGCTCGAGCATCACACGCGTGTGTGTGTGTGTGTGTGAGTGTGTAGTCGTGTTAGAGAGAGTGTGTCCTGAGAGATTTTTGGGTGATTATCAGAGAAAGTTTCGGTGTTCGCTGGAATGAGAAGTTTTGTGTGTTTGAGAGTTTCTACATGTTTGTGTGTACTTGTACATGTTTGTGTGTACTTGTACATGTTTGTGTGTGTGTATTTATCAGACATAATTAGCTCTGAAACTTCAGATGCTCTTTTGTTTTCGCATCATGCTGATGGAAGCAGAGGTCATGTGATGTTAAAGCGCTGCAGAGGGTCTCGGACCGGAGGTCAGAGCAGGCCGTCGGAGATGAAGTGTTTGTGTCCTCAAACAATCAGTCGGAGGTCGATGCTTTGAACCACAGAGACGTCCTTC
>NW_019438307.1:0-580 GCF_002814215.2 Seriola lalandi dorsalis
TGCCAGGGAGTCCAGGTAAGGGATGTAGTCCACCTGGAGGGGGTTACGGTCAGAGCAGGAAAACCTAAAGGACGGAAACAAAACCAAAATTAGAAAAAGAAAAACAGGCACAAGTGCTCGACATAAAATAAGCCGGTATTTCATCAAATATAATATGAATATAATGAGACAGGAAATAATCAGCACGTAACACATTTATCAGACTTGGGAGTATCACACCAAAAAGGGTTTTATATAATGATAAACGTGTGTGGTTAGAGTTCACAACATGCGAGTTGATTATCTCGCATGTTGGGGAGTATCTAGACAGCTTAATTAATCACCATTTCCTACCTCTGGTGCATCCCTGTGGTGTCTTTCTGAATTTCCTCCACCATGGTCTCCTCTGAGGGGAGGGCTGATAAACCTGCAGCCGGGAAAACATTTAAATACATAGACAGAAACCTGGTGAAGAGAGATTTCTACTTGTGCTTATGGGGTTTTTGACATAGCGCACTGAGCTGCTACTGAGGTGCACCTCTTCATAAATAATGGTATAATTACTGAGTTGTTGTGATGGGACATCAGTTTCCTTGTGAAC
>NW_019438308.1:0-515 GCF_002814215.2 Seriola lalandi dorsalis
AAAAAAGAAAATAAATAAAATAATCACAACAAATTATGATAAATTACAGCCCGAGCTATGGGACCGGAGTTATTTGGCCAACACGGATGCTGCTGAAAACTACAATGTCCAAGCTGTATCTTAAGCTGTGCCAAGACCGCTCCTTTGACCTCATTTGAGAAGCTTAGCTGTGTTTGGCCGAGCTCAGACAGCAGACAGCAGGAGGTCCACTCCTGGCACACACTGTAAAATGTAATTGTATATCTTACTTATAATAAAAAGTGCCCCTAACTCATTTCAGCTTACTCTGTTGACTCTCCTCACTTAAATTTAGTAAAGACAACTTTCTACTGAGGCAAGTAAACAAACTTGTCAGCTGCAAGTTACCTATACTTAGAAGTATGAGTGAGCAAGAAGCGTCTGCAAAACCCGGAGAAACTCGGCATCTCTCGGCAGCATTCGGCATCTCTCGTTGCGCAGGTGCTCACTGACGACAAGTTGAGGCAGTCAAACCTCATTAAGCGGGAAGAGACATG
>NW_019438309.1:0-511 GCF_002814215.2 Seriola lalandi dorsalis
AGGCTAGCTCCACACGGGGCGCCACCAGCATCACCTTGGCCCCTGGAGGCCAGGCTAGGTCCGCACAGGGAGACAGGGGAGCTCACAAAGGGAGGAGTGCACCTTCCCATCTACAGATGTGCCAGAGGCTCTACATCGTTGGAGTGTTTTCACCTCCACTTAAACCGCTTCATACCAGGTTTGTGTCTGTTAGACATCTTTGTTCATGTTTTGTGTATTTCCAAACCTCGGTGCTGCCAGAAAAGTAACAAAGGTAAGTAGAGATCAAATAGCAACTGTTTAATTTGAGTTTTTAAGACAAGTTACTTAGACTGAATGTTTTACAGACCCAAGTCACCGATCCCACCGAGCCAACCACCAGTTCTCCAGCCAGCATTGCTGTCCCAGTAAGTAATGATACAACCCACTTTTCAAATACAGTTTAAGTATTTGTATTTATACACATTATTTTCTGCAATGGTATGAACAGTATCAAAAGCTATTCATATCAGAAATGACACATGAAACCTCA
>NW_019438310.1:0-517 GCF_002814215.2 Seriola lalandi dorsalis
TATATATATATATATATATATATATATATATAGTTGTGGTCACTAATCTACCTAAATCACAACTTGGAGGATCAAAAGACCACCTTAGTAAGTGTGGCACTTTCTCTGAATTTAGGTTCACAAGTAAGTGCTCAAAACTTGAGGTGAGTTGCTCTCCACTGCTCAAAATGACTCGTTGTTCAGTTTAGTGCATAAATCTGTGCAGAAACAGGTCAGGAGCTTCAGTTGAGTATTTCTGCGACTATTGATCTCCTGGGACTTTCACACCCAACAGTCTGTGGAGTTTGCGCAGAGTGGTGCAAAAAAACGAAAATGCGGATTGGCTTCAACAACAGGACACTATGTTGGGCTCCACTCCTGTCAGACAAGAACAGAAATCCCCAAAACTGACAGTTGAAGACTTAAAAAAAAAAAAAACGTTGCTTGGTCTGATGAATCCCGATATCTGCTGAGGCACGCAGGTGGTAGGGTCAGAGTTTGACATCAACAGCATGAATCCACGGACCCATCCTGCCTT
>NW_019438311.1:0-525 GCF_002814215.2 Seriola lalandi dorsalis
AATTTAGCTGCATGGAGTGGAGAATAAATATTGTTTTTTATTAACTGCGTTTATTATGCCTATGTACAGGGGTTCAGTCAACTATACCTCCAGAGAGTCCTGAGACTCCTGCCACGCAGCCGCATCTACCCGGCCCAGCGGACGGACAAGCGCCCCTGGCAACTGCACCTCCGGAGACTCCTGAGATCCCTACCACCCAGCCACATCTACCAGGCCCATCGGACGGACAAGCGGCCGTGACAACTACCCCTCCGGAGACTCCTGAGATCCCTGCCACCCAGCCACATCTACCAGGCCCATCGGACGGACAAGCGGCCGTGGCAACTACCCCTCCGGAGACTCCTGAGATCCCTGCCGCGCAGCCGCATCTACCAAGCCCATCGGACGGACAGACGCCCGCGGCTACGAGACTGATCAAAGGTAGGATTACTTAGTACATTTTATTTATTTACGGTATATGATATAAAATACACGTAACCTAAAATGACATAACCCGAATCGTTAAATACTAAAGCTAAAGGTACA
>NW_019438312.1:0-516 GCF_002814215.2 Seriola lalandi dorsalis
GCACTACTTACTGGTAGCAGACAGATAAATAGTAGGTAATGGTGAAGTTATCTTGAGGTAATGATGCATCCTTTTATGTCAAGTGCAAACATTTTAAATACGATATGTGTGTAATATGGATGTAAAGCTTGTTTATGACCCATTTAAAACGTGGTTACACTTGTGATGTTGCTGCTGTTAACAAAATTGCTTAATGTACAGCCAGGTGGCAAATGAACTCAGTGCTACAGAGAGGCTGTTGATTCTGGTCTATTAATGGACTTTAATGGAAAACTATAGATTAATGTTAGTCGTAGTTTTTAAGCAATGTTTTACTCTTCTACACAATATGCAAATACATTTCCTGTATGGATACAGGGCATTTAGTGAGCTCTTGTAATATTATTTGATGCGGCTATATTGGTAGCAGGACATGACTGTAGCATCCACTTTATCCATGCACACATGGCAATGGAGTCTATGATAAGGTGAGGATAATTTATCTGAACATCAATGCACAGATTTGACCATTAAGTC
>NW_019438313.1:0-600 GCF_002814215.2 Seriola lalandi dorsalis
AGTTTAGAGATTTTTTTTTTTTTTTTTTTTAAATGTTTCCTTTTCCGTGGCTCATTCACGAGCACAGAGGCACGCACGCGCGCGCGCACACACACACATGCTGAGCATCTGGGGGTAAAAACATCAGTGTTTGTGAAGCAGCTGATGTGAGGAGGAGGCAACATGGAAATACCTGATGAACACAAATCTGTAAAAGCGGGAAGTTACACATCTGTGTTCTTCAGGCTTCGAGCTGCAGCTCATTCAATCTGAAATTAAATTAACTACATTAAAGTGCAAAGTCTCAGCTTTAATTTGAGTAGGTTTACATCAGAACTGTGTGAGAGATACAGCCCATATAACACATAATGCTCAAGGTTTTGAGGTTGAAAAGTAAGAGGACGGACACATGAAGTCAAACAAAATCTTTGTACTGACTTGGGTTCAACTAAATAAACCCAAGCCACAATGAGGGGCTGCTACCGGGATGCGTAATTGACACGTCGTCATGAGGTGGCTCCATAAGATAAATCAAAACATCCGACTTATGCTTCCGATTATGATGTATTTATTTACCGTGTAACAAAACAGCCTTTGGTCTTCACTCACATACGTTATACC
>NW_019438314.1:0-577 GCF_002814215.2 Seriola lalandi dorsalis
AAAACGTCATAGTATGGTCAGGCATCAAAGGAAATAGTATAGTAAGGCAGAAAAATGCCAAAAAACGTCAAAGTAAAGTATGGCAGAAAAATGCCAAAAAACGTCATAGTATACTATGGCATAAAACGTAAAAAAAAAATCATAGTATATTAAGGTATAAATGGTCATAAAAACGTCATAGTATGGTAAGTCATGAGAAGAAACGATATAATTAGGCATAAAAATGCCAAAAAACATCATAGTATAGTATGGCAGAAAAATGCTAAAAAACGTCAAAGTAAAGTATGGCAGAAAAATGCCAAAAAACGTCATAGTATACTATGGCATAAAATGTAAAAAAAAAATCATACTATATTAAGGCATAAAAGGTCATAAAAACGTCATAGTATTGTCAGGCATCAAAGGAAATAGTATAGTAAGGCAGAAAAATGCCAAAAAACGTCAAAGTAAAGTATGGCAGAAAAATGCCAAAAAACGTCATAGTATACTATGGCATAAAATGTAAAAAAAAAATCATAGTATATTTAGGCATAAAAGGTCATAAAAACGTCATAGTATGGCAAAGCATGAGACGAAA
>NW_019438315.1:0-491 GCF_002814215.2 Seriola lalandi dorsalis
CTTGTTATATTATCACGTTCTTTGTCTTTATCTTGCTTCACCGTTAAAAAAAAAAGAAAAAAAGTATGTTTTATGACAGCTTTACCACAAGCCACAATCAATGTGGAATCAATGTGATCATAATGGAAAATCATTCTCATGTTTGTAGAAACCACAGACAATTCAGGTGAAGCGACTTAAGTCTTTTACTTTGAGCCCATACTTGTCAGTGTCCCAGACTGAAAGGTAATTTGGCAGATGCTGTTTTTGTTAGAGTACTATTAATCCCAGTACCATTTGTTAAGATCATGTAAAGCTTGGTATCTTCTGTTCTTTTGTAAGTAACTACAAGTCCTGCAGGCATTTTCTTGGCCAAACCTAAACCATTGAACTTCATACCTGTTTTTCCAATTGAAGTATTTCATGTATTCAGTAATATTTCGTTCAAGGTAAAGTATCCTCTCTGCCAACTCCTTTGGAGTGGAAAAGTCATCGACATGAATGAAAGAATC
>NW_019438316.1:0-469 GCF_002814215.2 Seriola lalandi dorsalis
TGTATATGTGTCCCGCTGACTATGCTAACAGGTTAGCATTAGAGGAAACATCAGAGAGACTCAGCCACTCACTAAGACCCAGACTCAGATGAGGAGTCTGCTGAGACCAGAACCAGAGACCAGCAGCTGGATCAGAGCAGTTAGCGTAGTTAGCATCTTTTATTTGTTTATGCTGTTAGTTAGCTTGTAACTGGCAGTAGCTGACAGTTAGCATCTTTTCACAACGGTTAGCGTAGTTAGCATCTTTTATTTGTTTATGTTGTTTGTTAGCTTGTAACTGGCAGTGGCCGACAGTTAGCATCTTTCACAACGGGTAGCAACTCCATAACAACTTCCTATAACAACATTATGCTACATGCTAGCGCTGCCTTTACTTTTAACAGTTTGTTGTTTAGGACAGTCTTTTTTGGGCTTGTTAAAAATCCATAATGAAGACAAATAAAGTAGTATTCACTTTCTAATAGCATCC
>NW_019438317.1:0-527 GCF_002814215.2 Seriola lalandi dorsalis
GTGTGGTGTTTGACTGGACTGGACGGTTGAGATTTATTAGGCTGCATTATAATTCTTAATTCGTTATAAATGAGGGTGATTTTAGATGTCGCTTACTGTTTACAGCCTATAGGTGACTATTTACAAAATCAAGGTCTAGTTTCTACTCTCCAAATAAAGTTTGTGAAGTGGCTACGTCATGAGTGGACATGCTGACAGATGTGCCATATACCATCAGACCCCCCCCTCGCTCACGTCCTGAGAAAGTCAAAAACCTCTTGAACATTAAATATTCTTCTGCTCAGATATCTTGTGTTTTTTATTCTAATACCTTCTAGGCTTCAGAAAACATCAGAAACATATTTAGGAAAAGTCATGGAGTGAGAGATCTGTAGTTTCTATTTAAACAAAGTTATTTACATAATAAAAACTCAAACAGTCTGTAAGACTGTCTTGGCTGTGCTAGAGTTTACTATCAGGCTTTTAATTTGAAAACAGTAAGCACCATTAATTGTGTTGATAAAAGATGTGAATGGGACCTTTAATGG
>NW_019438318.1:0-464 GCF_002814215.2 Seriola lalandi dorsalis
ACTTTTTATGCCTTAGTATACTATGCAGTTTTTAGCACTTTTTATGCCTTACTATACTATGACTTTTTATGCCGTAGTATACTATGACTTTTTATGCCTTAGTATACTATGCACTTTTTGGCACTTTTTATGCCTTACTATACTATAACTTTTTTTATGACTCTTTACGCCTTACTATACTATGACATTTTTATGCCTGACTATACTATGACTTTTTTTGATTACTTTTTATGCCTTACTATACTATGACTTTTTTTGATTACTTTTTATGCCTTACTATACTATGACATTTTGATGACTTTTTATGCCTTACAATACTATGACTTTTTATGCCATAGTATACTATGCACTTTTTAGCACTTTTTATGCCTTACTATACTATGACTTTTTTATGACTTTTTATGTCTTACGATACTATAACCTTTTTTATGACTTTTTACGCCTTACTATATATACTATGACAT